>NW_017176420.1:65629-69917 GCF_001652005.2 Ceratina calcarata | reverse complement strand
GAAGTTCTTAAAGAAAAGAAAATTTTATTTTAGAGGAACTATATTCAAAACAATTTTTACATATATACTCTGTTTTTGAAATAAATTTTCCGTACATTTTGTTATTATATTGGGCACAGGCGCTCTTGCTTCTATTTGTTTTGCATGATACTTGAACTTCGTATCTAGAACAATGAGTGAAATTGACTCGCTCCGGCAATCTAGCGTTAAGACTTTATGACTGGTGATAAAAAATTTTCGCACCAGCGCTTTTTATGTCTTTCTCGAAAGGTTAGGGCCCGACCAATAGCCCACTTAGATATGTAACAAGAAAAATTACAAAATAGAGTACAATTAAAAGTAACAAACAATTTAAAAAGAAGAATGTTCTTTTTCCTCTACTTCGAATGTTACTATCACCGACTCGTGTCGGATCGAAATAGAGAATCAATACTAGGGGTCAAAGTACCTGCTGCTGACCTTTACGTAGTATACAACAAATTTTTAAATGCCTAAACGGAAGTTTTATTGCTCGAGCGTCGAAATCCACAAGATTTCTTGGCGACGATACTTTTCATGAACATCGCTTACGATGTTTCTATTGAAGCTCCTTTCTGCTTGCAAATAGCAAGTATAGTAATACTTTACTGATTTAACTCGTGCATATTGGGTTGGCAACTAAGTTCCCGCCGTTTTTAAAAATTTTTTAGAAGTTTATTTTTCAATAAAAATTAACAACTAATTAATAAATAATGTACTCTCCCTTGTTGTTTATAACTTCTTCCCAACGTTCACCAAGATTTTCAATACTTCGTTGATAGAAATCACCCGGTTTCGACTCGGATCTGTCAGTTTGACGAATTTTATTAAGAACTCGACTGAATTGGACAGCCAGAACGAAATGCGTCCTTGAGGTCAAAATTTCCATTTTTGGACTTGTCATACCAATTACGAGCGGTTCTTTCACCTATGGCACCCACTCCATACACAGCACAAATGTCGTGAGCACCTTTTGCGGCCTTAGAACCTTTTAAATGTAAAAAGAACCTGATTAAAAGCAAAGAGGTGTCAAAAGTGCTCATTTTTCTCAACTTGACATTGCATTTTAATGATCTGAAAATTAACATAAAGTAACTCGAACATTTAAGGGTATACAGGAGTCAAACTAGTACCCCTGGCGGAAAAACTGGGAACTACGAAAACGCATTTCACGTTCCCTGGACATAATTTTAAGAAAAATGCGATAAAATTTAGATATTCTTGTTCAGGAAACGTATATCCACTTCTCTATTCAACCATTTTTTGAAAAAATTGATAAAAAAATGTTTTCTATGCAAAAATGTGTTTTTCTTCAAGTTTTACAGCGGAATTAGAAAATCGGGAGGAATACAGAAGTGTGGGATTCTACAAGGAACATTTAGGATAAAAAATTATAAGAAAATATTGTCCCATAGCCTCATAATACTTGAATTAAGAAAATCACTAAATTTGGTTCGTTTGAATGGCAAAATAGTTCCTCGATTATCGCGCTAGTGTCGCGTAGCAGAACCGCTGTTAGAGGTTACTAGGCCCCGTGTCAATATTTATTGGCACTTTTCGATCACAATTGCAAAAAAAACGCATAGTGAGCTGGACATTCATGTATAGGATAAGAATGTCATGAACCTTATGTAGCTATTTTTTGGAAAAATCGCCAGGAACATGAAATTCATCTTTAAAAATATGTTTTTCTGGACTTTCAAAAGTGAAATTAGAAAATCGGGGGAAATACAGACGTGTGGGATTCTACAAAAAACATTTAGGATCAAAAATTATAAGAAAATATTGCCCCATTGCCTCATAATACTTACACGGCGAAAATCAGTAAATTCGGTTCGTTTGAATTCCCACTATAATATACTGAAGAGTGAATGTGCTATAGTATATTGAGACATATACACATAAGAATGAACATAGACAGCGTGAGCGGGCTGAAAAATTGATGGGACGGTAGAAAGAGAAAGATGGCAAATAGTGATCTCTTTCTTTGTGTAGCCGCTCATGCGCAGCAGCGCTTGTTGTTCCTGGTTTGAATATGTTTATGCTGTAGTATTTGCTTTATGTTTATTGTGATACTTATATAAAACAAATGTCTAAACTAAATGATTGTGGAAAATGTGTCTAACAAAAATTGTGACATGTATGCGATTGCGAAAGATCATAATAAAGCAACATTCGTGCGTACGTACTTTATTACTGGAACTTTTTTTTAACGATTAATCTTATAGCAATATTTATTTGGAGAACAAAATTTAATTTAACGTTATACGTAATTTATCGATACACGAAGGGAATGTATTGCAAATGAGATCGCAATTTGAACTGGGTTATTGATTGCGTCGCAAAGTATTATTCGTAATCGTATATCATGCACTACATTACTTTCGTGTATCTATGTATGTACAGTAAATAAGCGGAATGAAACTATCGCGCAAATCCATTGCCTCTCAAACTCATTCCCAACTCATTCCCAAACAACTAGATAGTTTGGTATAAATCTATTTTGCCTAAAATGAGTAAATTTGATTCAAACATCAAAAGTGAAGTTCTTAAAGAAAAGAAAATTTTATTTTAGAGGAACTATATTCAAAACAATTTTTACATATATACTCTGTTTTTGAAATAAATTTTCCGTACATTTTGTTATTATATTGGGCACAGGCGCTCTTGCTTCTATTTGTTTTGCATGATACTTGAACTTCGTATCTAGAACAATGAGTGAAATTGACTCGCTCCGGCAATCTAGCGTTAAGACTTTATGACTGGTGATAAAAAATTTTCGCACCAGCGCTTTTTATGTCTTTCTCGAAAGGTTAGGGCCCGACCAATAGCCCACTTAGATATGTAACAAGAAAAATTACAAAATAGAGTACAATTAAAAGTAACAAACAATTTAAAAAGAAGAATGTTCTTTTTCCTCTACTTCGAATGTTACTATCACCGACTCGTGTCGGATCGAAATAGAGAATCAATACTAGGGGTCAAAGTACCTGCTGCTGACCTTTACGTAGTATACAACAAATTTTTAAATGCCTAAACGGAAGTTTTATTGCTCGAGCGTCGAAATCCACAAGATTTCTTGGCGACGATACTTTTCATGAACATCGCTTACGATGTTTCTATTGAAGCTCCTTTCTGCTTGCAAATAGCAAGTATAGTAATACTTTACTGATTTAACTCGTGCATATTGGGTTGGCAACTAAGTTCCCGCCGTTTTTAAAAATTTTTTAGAAGTTTATTTTTCAATAAAAATTAACAACTAATTAATAAATAATGTACTCTCCCTTGTTGTTTATAACTTCTTCCCAACGTTCACCAAGATTTTCAATACTTCGTTGATAGAAATCACCCGGTTTCGACTCGGATCTGTCAGTTTGACGAATTTTATTAAGAACTCGACTGAATTGGACAGCCAGAACGAAATGCGTCCTTGAGGTCAAAATTTCCATTTTTGGACTTGTCATACCAATTACGAGCGGTTCTTTCACCTATGGCACCCACTCCATACACAGCACAAATGTCGTGAGCACCTTTTGCGGCCTTAGAACCTTTTAAATGTAAAAAGAACCTGATTAAAAGCAAAGAGGTGTCAAAAGTGCTCATTTTTCTCAACTTGACATTGCATTTTAATGATCTGAAAATTAACATAAAGTAACTCGAACATTTAAGGGTATACAGGAGTCAAACTAGTACCCCTGGCGGAAAAACTGGGAACTACGAAAACGCATTTCACGTTCCCTGGACATAATTTTAAGAAAAATGCGATAAAATTTAGATATTCTTGTTCAGGAAACGTATATCCACTTCTCTATTCAACCATTTTTTGAAAAAATTGATAAAAAAATGTTTTCTATGCAAAAATGTGTTTTTCTTCAAGTTTTACAGCGGAATTAGAAAATCAGGGGGAATACAGAAGTGTGGGATTCTACAAGGAACATTTAGGATAAAAAATTATAAGAAAGTATTGCCCCATCGCCTCATAATACTTACACGGCGAAATCAGTAAATTCGGTTCGTTTGAATTCCCACTATTATAATATAATGTACTGCGATCATGCTATAGTATGTTGAGACATATTCATATAAGAATAAACATAGACAGCGTGAGCGAGCTAAAAAATTGGTATGCAGAAAGAAAAAGATAGCAAATAGTGATCCCTTTCTTTGTCTAGCCGCTCATGCGCAGCAGCGTTTGTTGTTCCTGGTTTGAATATGTTTATGCTGTAGTACTTGCTTTATGTTTATTGTGATACTTATATAAAACAAATGT
>NW_017176420.1:19469-65429 GCF_001652005.2 Ceratina calcarata | reverse complement strand
TTTCCTTTATTTATAAATATCCTTTTTTCTATCATTTTTCATGTATACATGAGAATTTATTACAATTTTTAAGCGCGGGCACCGTCTAAAGTTACTACGTTACCGCCGTGATAGCCACGAGACGGCCGAACAGGGATCTCGTAACTTTACGTGCAAGCAGAAAGTGGGGACGACGCGACCATGGTGGGGACCAATAGTTGGTGGGGGTATGCAGTGATTTTCACGGTAGCGCTGCGGAGAGCTTCGCGAACGCGCATGAGCACGCATGAGGGGAATAGTAGTGGGGATCGAAATACGGGCGAAAAAGAGGGGAAGCGAGCCGTGCACGTAAAGTTACGAGATCCCTGCGGCCGAAAAGGATTTTTAGCTCGGATTCGGACAGAGCAATACAAAAGAGACAAGGATCAGTCTGTCCTTTACTCGGAGTTTCTCAGGTTCTCCGCACGAGGCCTCCAAGATCAATTCGGAGTTGGTCCGTCACTCCTAGATAGTATACTCGGTTTTCCGGGTACTCGCACATCTCTACAGTGGATACCCTTAATGGCATGCGGAATGTCAGTTTAAAAAAAAAACGGTTGCCAACCTAATAGAATGATTGATTGATGTGAATTTATGTATGATTATGTTGAATGAAAAGTCGAAAAGGAAGGTTTCAGTGTGTGGTCGTGCAATCCTGAGTAAAAGCTAAAATTCAGAAACTGTAGTACAGTGGCAATCAGTATGAATGTAGTATGAATGTGTAATAAATAGTGCGAGCTTGTTGGAATACTAAAACAATCCATGCATGATGACCTAAAGGTTCCTAGGGAAAAAAGAAATTAATCACTTGCTCTCTGGCCGACTCTCCAAAAGACTGTACGTGATTAAATTCTACATTAATCGTCTTTCAACAAAATTGGAACTTCCTATTCGTATATTAATCAACTGCTCATTGTTAAAAATTAAAAGTTCGAAGCTTTTAAATTTTTTGCAATGTAATGACACGGAAGTAAACGAAAATGAAAAAAGGTATTAAATTGAATTGGTCGTTTATCACGCATGAGTAAGCGAGCCATTTGCAGAGGCAAGAGAATGAATCACGGTATTCTTGTAGATATACGTAATAGCGGTACGTAATCACGAACATTCATCCTCACGCTTGTCTGACGTTAGTCTTGAGACAAATCTCGTCTGAAATATTGTAGAAATCTGTGACTATCCGACATCTTCAACAATTTACAATATTCTACCAAAATATTTCACTCTTATTTTTTTCTCGCACTTCAAAAATTTCCTTATTTTATACCGAATACTATCTTAAATCCATTTGTTGAGCTGCAAGTAATGTAATGTTATGTATATAATGTAATGAAAGATATCAGTCTTCCTAGGCTGTTAACAAGATCTAGGCTGCATTCTCCTTCCTTTCTCTAATTAATGGCTGATCTTGGCCACTCGAGAGTAGAAACGCTCTCAGGGTGAAAGATGAATGCACACCGAGCTGCTTTACTGGAAATAAGCCTTTGTTCGTGTTATGTACAGAGTTGCAGATAAATGATTAAATCTTTCATTCACCTGAATACCAATAGATAATTAACGTTCGGTTTCTTTTTATCCAGATTTGACCAATTAAGAATTAAAATTATTTAATTAGCTTAATTGGAAGAAATTGGAATCAACGATTTAAATTTAATTCATAATTAAAGAATGCTCCAGTTGTGAATGATGTGTTAATTTTTAATGCAGCAACTATAAAATCTGCAACCTCGTTCGCGTACAATGAGAGACTAAATCGTTCTGCTGAAAAGTTGTAATTTTATGCTTGAATTTGTTCTAAATAGTGTCATGTTTCACTCGCATAATTAAAACTTAAAGCCTTCCAATAATTCACTCTAAGAACATTAAGAATTAATCGAGTCGCAGCTGGTTTCTCCTTGAAGGAAAATTTGATGGCCATATTAGGGTGCTCGTTGAGTACTATAAAAATGCTGGGTTGCGTCGTATCGTAGAATCGTTGCTTAGAAGATTGGCAATACCATTACATTGTAGTTAAAGAAGAGCAAGTCCGCCATTAAAGGATTGCCGCGTGTCCCTTCGCTTCCCGTTTCTCCATCACTTCGAAGTCGAAACATCTCTAGCCATTTCCAAACCAGAAGCAGAGTTCAACTATCGTTTCCAAACTGTTTGCTTCTTTAAACGCTATTTTAAAAATGAAGATTGATACTGTGATATGATCTCATTTGAAAAAATTACTCCAAAACTGAGCCTTGATGTTTTACAAGCTCTTTATTCTGACTTCAAAAGAAAAAAATGTGGAGACTAATTTAACAGTGGATAAAGACGAAAGGAAAGATAAGGGAGTCACAAAACGATTCGAACGGCGTAGTTGAAGAAAGACATTTAGAGCGAAATCATCAAAAGAGAAGAAAAGCAGAAACATTTTTTAAAGAATAGATTTAATTTAATTATGGTTTATTTTTACTTGATACTTAAGCAGTATAATAAGAATTATAAGATTAGTGAGATTTGTCGATCAAGTTTTTATTTCTGGATAAATAAGGATTATTTAGTCCAATTAGTTTATTTTTTTCATGAGAATTGAGAATGTATCTAACATGGAATAAGATAAGATACAGATGTCGTTTGAGGAAGAGGGATGAGAGGAGGAGGACGTAGAGGATGAACGACTGAGGGAGAAGAAGAAAAGAAAGTATAAGATGTACTATTAGGTTGACAACAAAGTTCCCGCCGTTTTTCTAAATTTTAACATTCCGCATGTCATTAAATATTTTTAGCACAATGTTTTAAATCATTCGAAAGAGAATGTTTTGTTCTATCGGAATCTATGTTTTTTTGTTCGAGTTAATTTATGTTAATTTTTAGATCATTAAAATGGAATGTCAAGTTGAGAAAAATGAGTATTTTTGACAGCTCTTTCTTTTTGCTTTTAATCAAGGTTCTAAGACCGCAAAAGCTGCTCGCGACACTTGTACTGTGTATGGAAAGGGTGCCATAGCTGAAAGAACCGCTCGCAATTTGTAAGCAAAGTTCAAAAAGACGTGCGAAGTATCGTTCAATACTGATGCAGAATTGAGAGCTTGGTTGGATGAATTTTTCGAGTCGAAACCGGGTGATTTTTACAGGCGAGGTATTGAAAATCTTGTTGAATGTTGTGCAAAAGTTGTAAAACAAGGGAGAATACGTTAATGATTAATTAGTTGTTAATTTTTATTGCAAAATAATATTGTAAGGAAGGGAAGTACCCCAAAACCGAAAGGCACGGGATAAATGCATAATCTATGAAAATTGAACAATGAATGGCAAAACTTGTTTTCAGTTCGCTTCGGATCGTACTGCTTTAGTATTAAATGTATCGGGCAACAAATCTGACGGTTGATGTCTCGAGACTCCTTTCGTAATATCAAGAAAACAGTGAACATCCATTGCAATCTCGAATAACAGGTATCCCATTGAAATATCGCGTATACCAATCCTGGATACATCTGGATAGAGTGACGAGATAGGAGGCTGGTTTCCCCAAAAGGCATCATCACGTTGAAGAATGGCACACACTGCATTTGCTCACATCGCGATGCCATTAGCGAATTACTTTTGCCGCGGGGAGAGCAATCGGTCTTTGCCCTTACAGTCTCCCCGTACCTTTGGCCCAAACCTTCAACTTCCCTTTGCTATTGTCAATGATCATTCACACGCACGAATCGCGTGATAACAATCGTTGAAAAGCCGAATTTATCGTGTTTCACATTTTCCAAATAAAAGGCGCGCAATCCGGAAACGCAAACCTGGCGATGCGAAGCAGTTAATGGAAGTAGAATCCGGAAGCATTAAATGGGATTACCAAGCGAGAAGATAAAAAACCAATTACACCGCTACTATTTATTACTGTTGCATAAATTACCCAATTGGAAATGTTCAAATGATATAGTCTCATTTATAAACATGAAAAGTTTCTCTAACAAAAGAAAATTGTAGTAACTATAATTGAAAACCTAATACAGTGATAATCTATAAAATCGTATTTAATTTAATCTTGTATAAAAATTTTTATAATTATTGTAACTGAAGTAATTATAAAGATGAATCAATATGAAGTATATATAATTTTATGATTTATTTATTTATTTACCAGTTGGAAAATGAATTTTGATTTGATGAAGTACAGAAATATATCCATTTAATGAACATTGCGTACTGTCTTATTGCTAGACTGCGGACATTATGCAAATTCCTATTTTTATGAATGAAATGAAAGACAGAAAATGCATGTAAACATTTGTTCTCAACTCTAAATATTATAAATTGTATTTTACTTCGAATATTTCGTATTTCTTTACATACTACTGCATACTGTGTTTCTTCAAATTATTAAAAATTCCCGTAAATGCATAAATATCCGCAGTCTACTTATTGCTAACTGATAAAATCAGTGATATCGATGAAAATGAATTTCATATGTAATTTCACATTTTCGAGTCAATGATTAATATTTCTGAATGCATTATAATATCATTTTACAAGAGAAGAGATGTACAGTTACAGATAGAAAATTTCAGAAAAAAAAGAATTTGCGAGGCAAATAATTTTTACAAAGCATTTGTCATTTGATGATATTTACATTAAATAATCTTTAAATCACTACAAATGATGGAAATATTTAGGTGCAGTACTCTGTATAGTAACGGAGTATTAGTTATCATTATATCAATTATTATACAGTGACTCACGAAAGTATTTGAACACCTACCGTGAAATACTTTATTAAGTATAATCAGTATGTTATACAACGCTTACCGAAATAATATTAACACTGTAAGTGGGTATGACTGTTTAGATTATGTACGTAAAATTTCAAACGAATCGAAATATATACACAACAGATATGAATTATTTCTTTCAAACATAAGCATTGTTGAATCCACAAAAGTATTTGAACACACAGAAATTAGTTCTAAGAACCAATGAAGACACAGTTGTTCGGGCACCGAATATTAACTGATTGTTGTTAGTCGTCATCGTATGTACATTTGTCAGTCTCAGTTTAGCATTCATGGTGAAATATTACGATATTCATTATGTGTCCTAAAAAATCTGAAATTCCTGACAGTGTGAGACAATTAATTGTCAAGTGGCGTAAAGAAGGGAAGACGTATGGCGAAATAAGTAAATTATTAAATATAAATCGGTCTACAATACACTACATCATTAAAAAATCGGAATCTGAAGGAACTATAAGAAATAAATATCGCTCAGGCCGACCAAGAAAACTAACGGAAAGAGAAGAAAGAGTTTTAGTCCGTGAAATAAAAAAAAATCCTAAGATTTCTGCTACAAAACTTGCGACTACAGTTAAAGAGAACTTCAACAAAGATGTGCATCCAGAATTATGCAGAAGACTACTACGAGAAAATGATTATCATGCCAGGGTTCCCAGAAAAAAACCGTACATTAGTGATATTAATAAGAAGAAGAGATTAAAGTTCGCTAAAGAATTTATTAGTAAAGATAATGCATTTTGGAACAAAGTAATATTTTCGGATGAATCGAAATTTAACATTTTCGGATCAGACGGACGCAATTTTGTTTGGAGACAGGCAAATACCGAAATGGAAACGAAAAACTTACGTGCTACAGTGAAACACGGGGGTGGCTCAGTCATGGTCTGGGGATGTATGGCAGCAAACGGCACCGGGAATTTGATTTTTATAGAAGGAATAATGGATAAATACAAATATTTGAACATTTTAAAACAAAATTTAAAAGAAAGTGCAGAAAAATTGGGTAATAGCGATTTTTACTTTCAACAGGATAATGATCCTAAACATACTGCAAGAATTGTAAAAGAATGGATCTTATATAATACCCCTCACACGTTGGTCACACCACCACAAAGCCCTGATATTAACCCGATTGAACATCTATGGGCAATAATAGGGAAAGAATTAAAAAAATTTAATATAACATCCAAGGCAACTTTAAAAGAAAAAATACTGCAAGTGTGGAATTCTGTATCACCAAGTACTACAGAAAAGTTAGTAAACAGCATGCACAATCGCTTACAAGAAGTTATTCGTGCTGAAGGTGGACCTACTAAATACTAAAACTTTAAAAATGATCTGTTCAAATACTTTTGTGGATTCAACAATGCTTATGTTTGAAAGAAATAATTCATATCTGTTGTGTACATATTTCGATTCGTTTGAAATTTTACGTACATAATCTAAACAGTCATACCCACTTACAGTGTTAATATTATTTCGGTAAGCGTTGTATAACGTACTGATTATAATTAATAACATATTTCATGGTAGGTGTTCAAATACTTTCGTGAGTCACTGTACATATCAGAGGCTAAGTGAAACATTATATTAATTGCTATTCTAAAAAACGATTATAGGGAACGTAAAATCAATTAGCATATCAATATGTCAATTATTGTATTAATCATTATCTGAAAAACTGTATTATTATATTTACTGTATCAAACACTATGTGAAAAACTGTATTAATTAATATTGTAACCACCATTATAGTGATAGTAATATCAATTAGTATGGAAAACATTATATCAATCATCACGTGAAAAACTGTATCAATTGTTATGCTCACATTGCGTCAAAATAACACTGCACTCAATATTACATCAATTACTATATCAAATATTGTATTAATTTGTATTATAATATTTATGGCCGGCAGTGTATGATGCGAATTGGTTAAGATATGCTTATCAGTGAAGAGATATTGAGATAAAAGTTAGGATTGGAAAGCGTAAACTCAAGTCAAAGGCAGGTAATAGTTTGTGCCTTGTTAATATTCATCCCTGCATCTCGTTTCTTCCGTTCGACCGATACTTTTGGTTAACTCCCTCGCCACCCTCTCATGAGCCCTTGACGCGCGTTTCTTTTCTCCTCTATATATCCAGTAGAAATGGAAATTCTCCACGGAGCACGGTTCGCTCATCGCATACCAGAATATAGCTGGGGGCATTATCAATGCGAGGCGGGTTCCTGGCTGCACTTCCGAGGGTATCAGGGAAACGTAAGGAAAGTGCCGCAGTGCTCCGAAGTCGGAGCATAGAGTCGGGGTGCGATGGAGATAGAACGAGGTGGATGAATGATGGAGAGAGCGGAGGAGTGATAAAAAGAAGTGCGAAAGGGTTAAAGGCAGAGAGGAACTGGCTGGTTTGATTAGTAACTCGGTAACGTACATAAGCTCTATCCGGCGAGAGGTTTTCTTTTGCTCCTGAATTACGAGCAGCTTCAAGGTAAAGGATTTCGAATGAGAAATGAGTAAAATATAAATATGGAAATTTATTCTGCTCGCTCGGTAGAACTTGCACGCTAATAAGAAGGCGGCCGGACTTTTCTCGTAGCTAATCGGATGGATATTTAAAACTCGTGCGAGAGTGTTCGCGATTTCTTCAGCGAATTAATGCTCTCGCTGGTTGAATGTTTAATAATAAGTTATGCGAGAAGAAACTTTCTTGATTTCGTGCGTAAAAGAGCAAATGAACGGCTATCGGCCCAATGTTGTATATCTTGCAACGGAGTATCGATTCTCTGACGTTCTAGATGTATTCACGAACAGTGACGTGGATATGATACGCTTGTTATGGCATCTAGTATTCAATAAAATCGATATGAACTATCAGTATTTGAAGGTCTATGTACATACTTTAGGAATGAGAGTAATTAATCTCCGGCATTTCTATGTCTGTTTTGTCGTTTGTCGATATTAGCCTTAACAAAACATTTATATCAATTTTATACAAAGCTTTTCTAATCTAATTTTGTTGCTAGATTGTCTGAATATTCTGTTTATTTTAACATCGGAGCACAAATTCCGGACGAATTTGGCCTAACGCAGCTGCGGACGATTAAATGTACATAGCGACGAGCAACACAGCCCGAATGTCAATCAAAACGAAACAGTTTGGATTAGACAGTAAATTCGCCGAACCGATTTGATTGAACCGGCAGACACGGAGACAGAGGAATGAATTTTGAAATCGATCGCGGGTAGAGTAGAAACGAGCTTTGTTTCGCACCGCTGAAAAATCGGATTGATTCTCTCGACCAGCCACTGTCTGGCTCGATTTACGACTGCGAAACTCCGACCGCCCTCTCTTTTGTATTTACTTGGATTTTACGATTTCCGGTGTGTCATGTCGGATCGAGGAATGGAGGATGCTGTCTTTGGTTTCCTAGATGTGATAGTTAATTGGACATTTTGAAGATGCTGTAATTGCACAGTTTCCTTCGACTTAGGTCTTCGTTTTCGATCTTAATTTCAATTTCTTAAGCACGGTGCATTAATGATATGGAATTATTATTCATAAAAGAGAATTCTTGAGTTTACAAAGAATATTTCTATCACGTTTCACGCAATTGATATCTAAAATTGAAAAATCCTGGAAAAACAGTTTTTACCTTAAGACCAAAAAATTGAATACAGAAGGAAAGATTCTGTCGGAGTGATGGAATTGTTGAAAGGTCCCGGGAGGCAATCGCCAATCGGGATTAATATAAACGTTTTCGGAAACGTTGTTCCGCGTCGAAAAAGCAATTACATCTCGCGGTGGTGTAGAAGTTGTTATGAACAGAGAGGAGAGTGCGGAATAACAGAAACGTCACGTCGTGCACAGGACAAATCGGGTGGAGGCGTAGGAAGGAGAGAACGTTGATGGACACCAGTCATCCCTTGTCCCCGACTCTGTCATGTTTCTCCTTGTTTCACCTGGTTTTCGAGCCAGCGGCTGCAATCACCCAGAATCACATGTCGCTGCGTGTCTCAGCTTCAAATTCATTCGAACGAACATCGTGCGTGATCCATCGACTATTCAACTATCTAGCGCCTCGTATAATGTGCTCTATTTACTGGTGGATACATTTTGACAACCTGGTGCGATCGCTCTGTTTTCTACTCTTCACGTCTCTTCGGCGATACTCCAGAGACTAAACACTAAACGAAAAATGTAAAAAATGATCTATCAACTCACCTTCTTATAAGAACGTACATAATTAGGAAAATTTATACACCATATTAGGTTGATCCAAAAATAATTGTCGTTTTTAAATACAGGGTATTTCACCTAACTTGAGCATCTTAAATATATCGCTTATTTTGTATGTTAGAAAAAATGTCAGGGGGAGTAAATATTCTGTTCGAAGGTGCCAATACGGTGATGGGCCGAATTTTTTTCTAGGTCATTTTTTTCGGGATTTCAAGGTCATCCTACTTTTTTAAAACGGGACTGCATACTTTCACTATAACAGTCTTATAGCTTATAAGAAAACGAATCCAACGAGGCGCAATATGTTGACCTTCAGTAATTTCAGTGGCCCTTCGGGGACGGTAGATGAAGGAATTTCAATTTCACTGAAACAGTCTTAAGTTAAATCTTTATTTTAGAAGGTTTTCAAAATGTGAACCATAAACCTGGATACATTTTTAATGGCGGTAAATAAATTCTTGCTGTACATTTTTAAGTTGCTTTACAGTAATTGATGTACATCCACGTAGAATCTTTTGTCGCATGTTTTCTGCTGTTGTGAAAACATCGTTGTAAACTTTAGTTTTTAGGTGTCCCCACAGAAAGAAATCGTAAAGCGAAAATCTTCTGCTAAGATTATCGCTTTGATAATAATGCTTGTAAACATACTTCAACCGATGAAAGGAGAATACGAATGTGTCTACAAGCACCAGGGGTAATTACACGGTACACTGTTTGAATGAAATTGAAATTCCTTCGTTTACCGTCCCCGAACACGTACTGAAGTTACTAACAAACATTTCATAATTTCCTCGCTAAAGGTCACGTGAAGTTCAACATATTGCACGTTGTTGGATTCGTTTTTTATAAGCTATAAGACTGTTATTGTGAAAATATGCAGTCCCATTTAAAAAAAATACGATGACCTTGAAAAAAAATTCGGTCCACCACCGTATTGGCGCCTTCGAACAGAATATTTTCTCCCCCTGATATTTTTTCTATCAACTTGCCTAAGCCATTTTGGGTTTTCGGTGCATCAATAATGCATATTATGCCTATTCACTTGTCCATGATTAGTAAAAGTAGATTCATCAGTAAAAAGAACGTCATGAAAAAAATTTCTATTCCCTTGCAATTGCTGTAATGCCCATTGATAAAAAGCAACGCGATTATCAAAGTCATTACCATGAAGCTCCTGGTGCAGTGAAATGTGATATGGATGAAATTTGTGATACTGTAGTATGCGATATACACTTGATTTTGAGATATCCGAAAAACGGGCACTTTTTCGACAACTTGTAGTTGAATCACTATTTACTGCAGCCAATACTAAAACTTGTTTATCATCTCCAGTAGCAGGTTTCGATCGTTCTCTTTTCAATGATCTAACACTGCCTGTTGAAATAAATAACTAAACAATGTGGTTAAAAGTTTGTCGACAAGGATGATTTTTTTCGAGATATCTCTCTGCATAGAGTCGAGCTGTCTGTACAGAGTTTCTTCCAGCCTCACCGTAAATTAAAATCATTTCAATTTTCTCTTGCTCACTGTAGAATACCATTATTTTATAATTATCTTCCACACTCGTAAGCTCGTTTCTATCGAAATGGAATACTAAGCTGTCTGTAGTAAACCAAAGAAGAGAACTAAGTACCAATGTTTACAATCTACTTACATCAGTAATATGATATTGAAGTTACAAGAAGCATGTTTACTAATATCAGGCAAGGTACTCCACCATTTAAATCAATTTCCAAACTTTTATGAAATTTCCACACTCAACGTCATTCGAAAGTCGTAGTGTCATAGGTCAATGAACTCGCCTTGTCCTCAGTTATCATCGTATGATAACAAAAATATATGGTTCCATTTAAAAAAAACACCGATGACTTTGTAATCTCGAAGAAAATGACCTTGAGCAAAATTTTTTACCAATCAGAATATGTGTTCCATCGGATACAATAACTTTCTCTTCTAACATTTTTTTCTATCATGAAAAACAAGTGAGATATTTGAGTTGCCAGAGTTAGCTGGGACACCCAGTATAAAAACTGAACTACAACAAATGAACCAATAATGATTGAGACATGTCCTGCGAGATCAGGATCGATAACAGAAAGCATACTTTGATAATATCAAACATTGTTCTGAACAGAATAATATTAGTTCTGGTCCACTAATACAAATGATAAATTTAGATTACATGGATACATAGGATACAGTATGGCCTCCCTAATATGAACATTGCATAACACATTATGTGAACATTTTATTATATGAACAGTACATTTCCTATTACAATACTGTATGTAAATGTACTAGCTGTTTAATATATTTAAATTCCAAAGTAAGACATTCCATATAAAAGACAAAGTTGACCTTCAAATCTTCTGAACACCTCCAGTTAGACAGAAGTGGCGTATATAATTTAAAATTTATTCGAGGTAATCAAGTTGAGTAACCTGCTCTGAATAACACTGCATTGATTGTCAGGCAAGCCTAGATTCAAACTTGTATACGGAACACTGCAGCTTCAGTATAAAGGAATACCTTCCGTCCAGAAATCTGTCCTTTGAAATTGAAATCATTTACAAGACAGTACAATGCATGGTGATGTTCGTACATGATTAAAAATCGAGCGAACAGTAAGACTGGAGGAAATGAAAGTACGATGGGAGCGAAAGACGGGAGGTGTAAAGTATTATTCTGGTCGTGAACATTTTTCCGATTGCAATAGTCATGACTCGGAGCGGATATTTGTATTCTCTAATCTAGTAAACATTAAAGTATACATCCCAATTTCTATACATGTTCCAATTTCTGCTCACTGGTTTATGTTTCTACGATTCAATATGTTATCTTAAAATTATAGGAAAATAGGCTAGTACGTAAAAACTGAAACGTGACTAGAAAGCGGAACATTTACCTTACTACGATTATATTGACTTAAAAGGAATGTAAGGAATCGTTCTTGGAGATAAAAAGAATGGAGCTTCGTTGAACTTACGCGAACCTGTAGACGTAACTGAAATGTAAAAGACATTGAAAAGCCATTAGCCCTTTCATACTCGACACGATCAATCACTCCAGCATTTCCCAAATCCAGATTTCTCTTCCTGTTTATTCAATTAAGTTAAACCATCTGGTGATACTAAATTTCTTTCGCGCGAAGGAACCGTTTTCTCCTTTCGAATGGTGATGAAATCGATTTTCAGTCTGGTTAACGCCCGTTTGCCGCGATTATTCGATGACACGTGGTCGAACCGTGAAATTTAGGAAATGTTTTATACATTTCTCTACTTGAGCAGAGACGTATAGTAGTATTTTACTATTCAGTAGAAGTCGAACTCTAAACGAACTCGTAAATCGCTGATTATAAAGCTGCGTCGGCTTTTCGTTTGATAATAGTTTCGGGTCTTGAATACGGTTCAAATCGAGCCAAATTCATTACAGAACGTTCTATGAACTTGTTACTATGAAAAATGAAGCGATCCTTCAAGACCTGTACATTTCGTAATGTCAAAATACATATTATTAAACATCGTCTCAACAATACATATTATTAAACATCGTCATGATTCATTTTTAAAACACTAGCACACGTAATCAAATAGAAAAATAGGTGTAGCATATATGAAATATGTGTAGCTGTTTCATATTGGAATTTTCAACTTTTTTAATGTCCCGATTTAGGAACGTTTCCAATCCTGTTTTATCTCTCTGTATCGGTTTGTCTATGTGCTCCATTAACTGCAAAGTACTTTAGTTTCTTAGGAAATTAATATCTATTTGAAAATCGGGACACTGAATATGAGACGCCAGGGCGTGATACGAAAACGGTTTTTTGTGATACAGTGAGAGTCAAAAGTGAGTATACATCTCGAAAACACGGCATTTTCACACCCCTCCAAAAATTCATAAACACACCACTCGAATTTTGGAACACCGTATTATTCACTAATGAAAGTAAATTTGAAATTTTTCGAAGAAAAAGACAATCAAAAATTTGGAGGAAAAAAAAATACGGAACTAGAAGCATACGGCGGTGCTAATATTATGGTTTGGGGTACCATGGAAGCCTCTGGAGTCGGGAAATTAGCTTTTATTAACAATGCGATGGATAAGTTTCACTATCTAGATATTTTAAGAACAAATTTAGCTGCAAGTGTTAGAAGAGTTCAATTGTCAGATTCGTGGATCTTTCGTGGTTATGGGCCCAGAGCGTAACGTGTAAGTTGAGGTTAAGCACATTTTTCTGCAAGTTTGTCGAAGCTCTGTGAATCAAAATGAGCGTACCAGCTTTGGCAAGGATTGAAACCTTGAACAAGGAAAATTTCGACACATGGAAAATGCAGATGGGAGCATTACTCATAAAGAATGATGCGTGGAATTTTGTCAATGGAATTAATGTAAAGCCCCAGCCTATTGCCAATGATCAAGCGTCTGCGGCCGCGGTAGCAGCGTGGGAAACCGGCGACAGTAAAGCTAAGTCTGATATAATTCTTTCTATTAACCCTTCGGAATTGAAACAAGTTAAGGGTTGTAAGACAGCGCGTGAAGTATGGTTAAAACTTGAAAGCATATACCAGTCTCGAGGACCGGCACGGAAAGCAACGTTGTTAAAACAATTGATTTTGCAGCGAATGCGAGACGAAGATGACGTGCGTGAGCATCTACGTAAATTTTTCGATGCGGTCGATAAACTCGGCGAGATGGAAGTAGAGATAAATGCCGATCTTCTCGCAATACTGTTATTGTACAGTTTACCGAATAGTTTCGAGAACTTTCGGTGTGCCATCGAGTCGCGCGATACTTTACCGACACCTGAGACACTTCGTATTAAAATTATCGAGGAAAACGACGCTCGTAAAAGTGACGTGCGAGGAACGATACAGAACGCGATGGTTGCGAAAGGACGATGGAATCCAAGTAAAAGTAAATCGCAAAGTGACAAGCCATGTGATAAAGGAGACTTCAAATATCGATGCCATCGATGCAAACAGGTCGGTCATAAAGCCAGCGATTGCAAGAAAAAGAAAATCGAAAGTAGTCGACTATCGGCGAGAACAACCGAAGATGTCGTGGCGTACGTAAGTGAAAACTTTTCGGTCGCGGAAGCAGCGTTTCGGACAGTAGACACAAAATGTAGTGACGTTTGGTGTTTGGATAGCGGCTCGACTTCTCATCTATGCAATGAGTTAGAGAAGTTCGTGGAAATAACCGACTCTAAACCCGGGAAAGTTGATTTAGCTACCAATGCGTCATCCGAAATCGTTGCGAAAGGGAAGGTATCGTTTGCAGCGGATCTTCGAGCGGGAAATACGCGTGTAATTCTAAAGGACACTCTTTGCGTTCCGGAGTTGCGTAGCAATCTTTTGTCAGTCGCGAAAATGACAGATAATAACTATAAAGTACTCTTTAAGAAAGATCGTGCAGAAGTTATTGGTCAAGATGGTCGTACTAAGTTGTTGGCGAATAGAGTCGGTGATTTGTATCTCGTACGCGCGGACGAGCGACAATCGCGTCGTGTTTCGTGTCGTATCGCGGAAGGAACCTCGAGCTCATCGAACTCGTTAGAGGTGTGGCATCGCCGTCTCGGACATTTGAATATTAAAGACTTATTAGCCAGCGAACGGACTGGAGCACTGAAAGGATTGAATCTCGGAAAAACCAACGACAAGTTGTTGTGCGAGACTTGTCTACGCGGAAAGATGACAAGGGCACCATTTCCGAAACAGTCGGAAAGGAAAACAGAGTTAATCGAATTAATACATTCAGATGTATGTGGTCCGATGAGAATTAACTCTGCTGGAGGGGCCAAGTATTTCATTACTTTCATCGACGATCGATCTCGGTGGTGTGAAGTAAGACTTTTAAAACATAAAAGTGAAGCATCAAACGCGTTCAAAGAATTTAAGGCCATGGTCGAAAACCAGAAGGAGAGAAAGATAAAGTGCCTTCAATCGGACAATGGCACGGAATATGTTAATAAAGAGACTGAGGATTTTCTGAAAGTGAATGGGATACAACGAAGATTAACAGTTGCTTACAGCCCAGAACAGAACGGAGTGGCGGAACGTAAAAATCGTACCCTTCTTGAAATGGCGAGGTGTCTGTTGATCCAATCAAATCTCCCATCATCTTTCTGGGGGGAAGCGATCTTAACCGCGAACTACCTACGAAATCGGTGCCCAAGCAAAGTATTGAATGGGCGAACTCCCTTCGAGGTCTGGACTGGAAAAGTACCAGACGTGAGCCGTCTACGAGAGTTCGGATGCAAAACGTATTTCTTAAATACAGCGCCTGGAAAAGGAAAACTCGATGAACGCGCTAAGGAAGGAGTACTTCTAGGCTATTCGGAACAATCCAAGGGCTACAGGATATGGAATCCGAAAGAGCGAAAAATTGTGATAACTAGAGATGTCTCATTTTCCGAAGATCGCCGCATGCGAAACGAAGACTTTCAAGAATTCAGCCCGGAAGATCAAGAAGGTCAACGTCAGGAAGACATGCGTACCCAAGAGGACAAGCAACGCGAAATGGACATCGAAGTTAGACCTGTGGACATCATTCCGCCGGAAGATCGTATGGATGGATGTGGACATCATTCCGCCGAAGATCAAAACAGGACCAGCGACACAGTTCCAAGAAGAGGCCCTGGAAGGCCGAAAAAGATATTGACCGGTCAGAGAGGAAGACCGCGTAAACAATATCAAGAAGCACATCCCCATGTCGAAAGGACGGAATCTGAAACTGCGAGTATAGCAGAAGTTCCCCTAAAAGAAGCGATCAATGGTACTGACGCAGATGAGTGGTACCAAGCAGTCGCAGAAGAAGTCAAATGAATCATCAAAAACGATACGTGGGAAATTATCGATCGTCCAGATGATTCTGTCGTCATCGGGAGCCGTTTCGTTCTACGAAATAAGTTTAAACCAAACGGCATGTTAGAACGACGGAAGGCTCGTCTAGTGGCGCAAGGATTCGCACAACGTCCTGGAGTGCATTTCAATGAGACATTTGCGCCAGTGGCCCGTCTAAGTTCCATACGCTTACTTACAGCCATAGCGGCTAGGAACGGAATGTTTATCAAACAGTTCGACGTAACCACAGCTTACTTGAACGGCGTCATCGACGAAGAAATACTGATGGAAGTCCCAAAATTATTGTCGGAAGGTTTAAATATTATCATACAATCTGAAGAGAAGAACAGCGATCTAAGAAAAAGAGCAACAAACATGTTAGGAAAATTAAAACATGGAGACAAAGTATGTCGATTGAAAAAGGCTCTATACGGCCTGCGTCAAGTCGGAAGAAGCTGGAACTCACGATTGGATGAAGTATTACGACGATTGGGAGCAAAACCCTCAAACGCCGATCCCTGCGTATATTTCTTAGATCGAGGGGGTGACCTGTTGATAATCATCATCTACGTCGATGACATCCTCGTAATGTCAAGAAATTTGAACGAAATAGGGGAAATCAAGAGAAGCTTATCGAAGGAATTCGATGTAAGAGATCTCGGCAACGTTTCTTATTGCCTGGGAATTGAATTCGTTCAAAACGAAGGAAGAATCGGGATGTATCAAGCAGGATACATTGAAGAAATTCTAAATCGTTTCGGAATGGCTGATGCAAAGTCAGTGTCGACCCCGATGGATGTCAGCGTGAAACTGACGAAAGCAGTCGAAGAACCCAGTGAAGAAGAAAAGAAATTGCCCTATAAAGAACTGGTTGGTGCTTTGATGTATCTGGCAGTAGCGACCAGGCCAGACATCGCGTTCGCGATATATACCGGATTTGCTTTTATCCTGAGCGGAAGTCTTGTTTTGTGGGAGGCAAAGAAACAGAAAACCGTTGCTTTGTCTTCAACGGAATCTGAATATATGGCCTTGACCGAGGCTACCAAGGAGGCGATATACCTTCGGAATTTTTTGGAAGAAATAGGTCTCGGTAACCAGGCACCAGTAACAGTATATAACGATAACTTGGGAGCGAAGAAACTGGCTGAGAATCCAATTTTTCACGCACGCAGCAAACACATAGATATACGACATCATTTTATCCGAGAAGCTTTGAAGAACCAATTAATAAGCGTCGAACACATCTCCACGGAGGATATGGGAGCCGATGTGTTAACGAAAGGTCTATCGTTTCCAAAACATAGAAGATGTCTGGAAGTGTTGGGTATCGAAAACGTTTCGCATGATTAAAATCGCCCGCGTCTCGAGGGGGTGTATTGGATAAGAATAAACAAAGTACGATCTGCGCGCGATGTATAACGCGGGTGTTGCCAACTGCGACGAAACGTGCCTAATGGCGTCGGAAGCGTGGTTGTGCGAGGTTTGCCTTTGCGAGCATTCGATATGAATGCGTGTCCAGCCTTATGTGAAACATTTACGTTATAATAAATCAGTCTTTACTAAGCTTATAACGACATGTATCTTATCCTCAACGATCCATAGTCCTCAACAATTTACTTTTTCAGGACTGTCTTTACTTCATTTAGTCTCATTTAAAAAATTACATGCCAAGAATGAATTTGGAATATAAGGGATTATATCGGTCTAGCCGCTAAATATTCGTCTGTGAATTAAATGAAATATGAAGACACAAAACCTAATATAATCCAATCCAACTCATTATGGAAACAATTTAAGAAAAAAGGATCGGTTTATGAAAATCCGAGCGCGGCTTAAAATTAACCGTAATTTTGTTAAATACCTATATAGTTCCATAACCCTCTTATTTTTCAACTAAGCTAAATCGCATCTGACTGTATTCAAGCGAACCGAATAAAATAACTAAATTCATTAAACTAGTTAGCTAATTTTGTATAGTTTGCCAGCGGCTTTTTTAATTAATCCTCTGTGGATGCTATAAGGAAAGAAAATGACTGAACCAAGAAAAAACAAAGTGATACAGGGACGATAATACAGACTTCGACGTCCGAAGCAGGCGAGGTGATGAAAAAGAAGCTCCAGGGTCTTTAACAAGATTTCACGAAGGGGCTCGTAGTTCGACGTAATAACTGGCATCGACCGCGTCAACCGGCAACCGTCCAAGTAGCTGCCAGTACGGCCGACCGGTTTCGAATTTAATAAGAACTCTGAACGGTTATCTCGCGCTAAATAAAATCAGGTTGACGTTGACTATACGCGAGTTAACGTGCACCAAATTGCTAGTTATATGTGCACGAAGTCTTGAAATTCTTTTTGACATCTAGGAAGGATCAAATTTTAATTACTCATAATGTCCTTATTACGAAACAAAACTTTTTTCAATACTCGTGCGACTTGAAAATAAATTCCAATGATTACATTGCACATGTCCTTCTCTCTTTTAAATTTATGGACTTACATAATGTACTATAGCTTTATGTTTTCTATACATTCCACACTACACTTTTGTAAAATAAACTTCCTAATTTATTTTTATCAACGTTCGACAAAATTATCAAATTCGATTTTCTCGGAAACGAAGCGTCAAATGAAAAGATGTTATTTTTTTACTTATTTTTATGTGTAGTATCACTTCCAGCTCGATTGCTCCACCCGTCCGGTTGTATCTTGTATAATATATTTTAAATGGTACACATATGCATACGTATAACTTACACACGATAACCGTACCATAACTTACCGCAGTGGACAATGCACAGCTCTCTCCTGAACTCTCAGTTTGCAGTAATTTTTACCTTCGGTGTTTTTCTTTCTTTGGCCGATGACAATCTCGCTGGTGGAAGTTTATTAGCCCTTTCTCTCCCATGCACAATAAAAGGCGCTTGTGTGCGAAATATCTGGCGTTTCATAAAGCTGGTATCACGTACGGTTTATCCAGGTAGGAGGGTCACCGTTTCTGTAATGAACGAGTATGCTAGAATATCGCCGAGGAAAAACGAAATAAACGACAGAGTAAGAAACCCAAAAATAAAGAGAGAGAGAAAGAGAGACAATCCATGACGATCGATATTCGATTAATTGGATTTGGTCGAGCGCACCGGCGATTCTTCTCTCCTATTTTTCATTAGTTCTTCCTTTCAGAACGTTTTTGCATCGTAGCTGCGTTTCATTCTCAGTTTTTAATCTTTACGTCGCGCCTAGGTAATGTACCGGTCCGAGCGAATGATTGCCGGAATTTTAGAAAATTGCTTTTCGAGGGTGTTAGGAGATTTAGCCTAACCAGGAAGTCCAGGATCGAAAAGAAACGGAGTATACAAATGAAAACTCACAATTGGAATTCCAATTGGAATTATCAATTATTGTGCGACTGGTAATCTCGTTGCTTCCAATCGCCTTATACAATGGCTACACAAATACGAATATTATTTGTAACGACAGGACCGCTCGTATTGTTGATGCAAGGCCTTGATCTTCGGCTTCTAGCGTCGGTCTCTGAAAAATAAACCAAACAACCCAAGAGGTTGATTAGTTATTCTGATATTTTTGTGAGGACTCTGCCTTTCATCAAAATTGGTGATTGACAATTCGGTATGTTCCCTTGTAAGTAAACTTTATTTCTATATTTGGTACAAGCTTAAAGATGGTTCTGACTCTGGTTCGATTCTGGGTGAATAAGGAAAACTCGGAAAAAGCGGAAAAGTAAGGCGTAGTCATGAGTAAAGACTGAAGAAAGATCGAGGGTTACTGAAGAGCTGGAATTATGGCTTGGAAAAGGGACATTTGAAATCTATGGTTAATACGTAAAATCGTCACACATATTGTCTAACATAATTCGGATTTACTGCTGTTAAACTAAGCATTAGATTAAACGAAAATAACTAAAAATGATCGCAGTATTCCACACCGTTTTACCTAACGTTTATGTGTATGGTACATTTATGATTGAAAGATCGTTACTAAGAGGAATACGATTCGACCTTTCGCTTGCCATCTACGTAATCTAACGATAATAGTGCGCACCTTGCAATAATTTTTCAATAAAGCGTCGATTGTAATGTCCTGTTTTGTATAAACGATTCCTAGACCGGTGGAATAATTATTAATAGACTATACATGTTGAGAGAATAACGCGCGCAGTTTAAATAGCTATAGCTCACATTTCATTAGATTCCGCGAATTCCAAATGTTGCCAATGAACTCCCATTCTACCTAATTCGACCTACAAACAATATGGCCCGAATTTAGTCGTTTCTCAGTTCTCAATCTCATATCTCAGTCCTCAACTGTCGCATATCTATGTGTTTCGTGATACATGATTGATGAATATCGAAGATGTACTTTTAAACGTTTTATTTCATTATTGGTTAAGATTTTTTAAAATTTCATTGAAGCGTCTACGGTCATTATGCTGGGCTTACTCACTGTAATGAAATTTTAAAGAGTCTTAATCAATAATGAAATAAAACGTTTAAAAATATATCCTCGATTTTCATCAATCATGTATCACAAAACACATAAATATGCAACAAGCAGTTGAGAACTGAGAATTGAGAATTGAGAACTGAGAACTGAGAACTGAGAAACGATTATAAATTCGAGCCTAAGATTCCGTCTTACGAAATATATGTACAAGGCAAAGGCAGATATGGCAAAGTTAAATATACAAATAAACTGTATTATTGTTTCCATGAATTGTTATTGTAGAAATATTAGCTCTTTCTGTTATTTATATTTCCACTATTGATTGTAATGTATACAACTTTCGTATTTATAGAGAAGAGACCAAAAGCACTCTATAATGGAGCCTAATTATACTGTATACTATACTTAGCCTTCGTTACTTCATCGTATCACCTCTCTACAAATACGTCAATTAATCGAGTTATTGAAAATTCTAATAGAGTACTTCGCTAAATTGCTCTTATCATACGGAACGTTCTTTGAGGAGTAAGCTAAGATAGGTAATTTGTTTTTTCGCGAACTGGTTAGCTAGCCAGCTAGCTGGTTCGCCGCGTTGCGCCTGCAGTCATTTCTTTTCTTTTTGTTCTTGGAAAATTTAATCGCTGCAACCGCCGTCGACCCTAATGCAATTTCTCCACCCTAGCGAGAATCTTCGTAAGACAAACTGCGACTTAAAAACGGTCTAGCAATAACGTGGTTTTTGTGTCAGATCATTTTTTATAGTGACATTGAAACAATTTTAGTAACCTTAGTGTTTCGAACAACCACCTTGAATGATCGTTGTTCAGAACCGCGTGTGAAAATCAAAGGTAATTTGATTCCCACTATTTTATAAATATTATGACCTAATCGTACCGTAGGTGGTAAGACAGGTTAGTTATGTGTAATTCGATTTCTTTGGCTTGAAATAAATAACACAGATTTGAGGGAAAAAGCCATTCGGCATAAAAAACCCTAGTTTATTTTTACATTTGATTTGCTTATGATTAATCAGACGTTTAACGAACAGATGGTAAAAACTGGATATCACTAGTACGATCTTTGATCTGCCCGTATGCTGGCAGGAGGAAATTCATGTCAAAATGCCTCAATGCGATTGGCAATGACGTCGAACTGCACAGAAGATCATGCCTTGAATCGGTCGGCAAATGTAACCAGTTGACTGGGAATGAGGCCTCAATGCGATCGGCACATGTCGTCCAGTTAACTGCGAATTATGCCTCGAATGATAGGCAAATGTCGTTGACGGAATCCGTTGTGATTCCACAAGCCTGAATGGTGGCCCAGGGCCGCACGATGCCCAGAGGTTTCGTGTGTTGCACGCACTCTTGTTACAACTTCTCTCATGAACTCTTCTTACTAACTCGACTTGATGACTGCACGAATGCTCCTTCGAAACTAACCGTCCAACCCTCAAACAGACTGTAGTGGGACAGCGGAGTTGGAAAATACACCCTGATTGGTGATTTTTAAGCGTTGAGGCCCAATCAGTCCGCTTCCTGAGTTAACCGTTCTCTCTTTTCCCTTTGTAAAGTCTTGGCCTGAAGAGGGGTGGAGAACCGTTGGAAAATGTATACAGATCTCCAACGCTTGACGAGACAATGGGCCTTGTCCTTCGCGTGGGCTGGCAATCGGTTCTTGGAAATGCGTTGAAGTGCCTTTTGCTTCGAGGCAACTCTATTTCCTTTTCCTGTATGACTGGAAAATGCTATGTAGTGACGAGTTAATCCCTTTTAATGCTAACCGGTCATAAACTCTATTTTTTCCGTTGAACGGACGGAACANGTACTAGTGAGATCCGTATTCAGTATCAGTGAAATCCGGATAATGCCAGTGGTATCCGTATAATACCAGTGTATCCGTATAATAACAGTAGTATCCGGCTCGAAGGACCAAAAATGATTCGAACAACCACCTTGAATGATCGTTGTTCAGAACCGCGTGTGAAAATCAAAGGTAATTTGATTCCCACTATTTTATAAATATTATGACCTAATCGTACCGTAGGTGGTAAGACAGGTTAGTTATGTGTAATTCGATTTCTTTGGCTTGAAATAAATAACACAGATTTGAGGGAAAAAGCCATTCGGCATAAAAAACCCTAGTTTATTTTTACATTTGATTTGCTTATGATTAATCAGACGTTTAACGAACAGATGGTAAAAACTGGATATCACTAGTACGATTTTTGATCTGCCCGTATGCTGGCAGGAGGAAATTCATGTCAAAATGCCTCAATGCGATTGGCAATGACGTCGAACTGCACAGAAGATCATGCCTTGAATCGGTCGGCAAATGTAACCAGTTGACTGGGAATGAGGCCTCAATGCGATCGGCACATGTCGTCCAGTTAACTAAGAATTATGCCTCGAATGATAGGCAAATGTCGTTGAGGGAATCCGTTGTGATTCCACAAGCCTGAATGGTGGCCCAGGGCCGCACGATGCCCAGAGGTTTCGTGTGTTGCACGCACTCTTGTTACAACTTCTCTCACGAACTCTTCTTACAAACTCGACTTGATGACTGCTCGAATGCTCCTTCGAAACTAACCGTCCAACCCTCAAACAGACTGTAGTGGGACAGCGGAGTTGGAAAATACACCCTGATTGGTGATTTTTAAGCGTTGAGGCCCAATCAGTCCGCTCCCTGAGATAACCGTTCTCTCTTTTCCCTTTGTAAAGTCTTGGCCTGAAGAGGGGTGGAGAACCGTTGGAAAATGTATACAGATCTCCAACGCTTGACGAGACAATGGGCCTTGTCCTTCGCGTGGGCTGGCAATCGGTTCTTGGAAATGCATTGAAGTGCCTTTTGCTTCGAGGCAACTCTATTTCCTTTTCCTGTATGACTGGAAAATGCTATGTAGTGACGAGTTAATCCCTTTTAATGCTAACCGGTCATAAACTCTATTTTTCCGTTGAACGGACGGAACACTTAGTGCGACCATGGAATACTTACGTGTACAGAAATTGATCTGATAATTAGCATTCGTTTTGTTCCCCCTTTAGTATACGAAAGTCGAACAAAGCTATTATTAAAGTAATAGGACAACTGAAAAGTTCACGTTTCCTAAAAGATATCATCTCTCGTTCCACGCCTTTTCAAAATATGTAGCTTGCAATATACATGTGTACAAAATTTCTTCATATTACTCTAAAAAACATGGATATAACACGTGGATATAATAAGAAGTTGAAATTGATGAAGACGTTCCTCAAGAAACGCTTTTTCATCATTCATGTGCCATTCATCCTTGTTAAATTTACTCTACCTCAGAAATAAGAAATGTACACAGAAATATAGAATGTATTTTTGAAAGTCTCTTTCATATATTTATTATACTAAATCGATGTCGATATCTTCTGAGATAAAAAAAAAAACATTCATACTTGTAATAGTAATAATTGAGTACGAAAACTACATTTCAGTTTAAATGAAGATTAGTTCTATCTCATAACACAAACTTGTAAAAAACTTTAGATTTCTTGAAAGATAGTAATTTGTATTATCTGATATAATCCTTCTAATTGAACACAATCACTGCGGTCACTTACCATCTGGAAAAGTGTATAGATCTTAAATATGGAATCAAAGAAAAGTTCCTTACGTCGAAGTTCATATTGTTGCTATGTTTACATTCCCTAGATTTAAATTAAAGTTACTTCAGTTTCGAATTGTTATATAAGTGAAAAGTATATATGTTCAGAAGCGTTCAACAAGGCTAAATCTAACTTTAACTAAATTTGAATTAGACTAAAATTATTTACATTTAGTTATATTGTGATAATAAAATGAATTTAATATTTTTTTATATTCAATCTTATTTGATTTTTTCGCAAATACAGCATGTGCCAGAACTAATACTACGCCCAAAAATGGGACAACTTGTTTGCAAAGGAAAATATTGTTTAAAATCACTTCAGCTCCTCCTCATTTTCGGGCATAGTATTAATTCTGGGACACCCTGTATATACCATGTCTTCGGACAAAAAAGATTTATATTATATTTTCGGACAGAGGGAGTAATAAACAAAACGCGGGCACTAACTTTTCTCTAAGTTTTAGTAAAATAAGGATTCCAAGATATTCTTGTGTTACAAGACACAAACCATTTCTTCTATTGATAATATTAACCGAGATTTCTCAGTCGAATGTTAACCAAATTCCTTTAAACTTGTAAAATTTCTACCTAATTGAATGTATAAAAAAGGAACACTGTTCTGGATTCACAATGTACCAGCTCGGCACAGCGCGATTCATACCCTTAAAATCTTCAATAATTTTATCGGTGGGGTGGACGGTTCAAAGTGGTACTTTTAAACTTACATCGTTCGTTCAGCGAAAGATTAAATCCATAACAGAGTAAAAATCCGCGAAGTCTCTTCATCTGTCAGGACCGGATATTGGCTAAGCACTTTGAGGAGAAAATTCGAACGTTTTAACAAGCTCGAGAGAGCGAACATTTATACATCGGGCTCAATTGACCCGTGAAACCTAATTGGTTTTTTTAAGGTAGACCTGTTTCTATTACAGTTCAACTGCAGTGATTGCACAGTATTCAGGATATTTCATAAATGCTTTACAATATTTCAAAAGGTATATTTACAATCTGGGTACTGAAACAAGTAAAAAATAACGTACAGACATACATGATGTCCACGCCAGACTTACAGTTCGAGTACAGCAAAATACATAGAAGATACAGGAAGATTGGATGACAATTGCATACTAAAAGATGAAGGATAAAATTACAAACTCGATTATCTCGGAAATCAAGTGTTAAACGAAATGATGTTATTCCTTTATTTTCGACTTATTTTTACACGTATCACCCTTTGCTTGGTTATACTATCCGTTCGGCTACATTCTGTGTAGGTTTACTGATAAGCAAAACTTGAGCTTTATGTTCCATAAAAAAAATTCGTTCACGTCAGAATATTTCCCTCCATGCACCATGGAATTATCGTCCAACGAATTTTATGTTTTTACTAATCGGATTGTATCACTTTCCCTTTGGCTTATGCCTTACAATTAGTTTTTGAATTATGGATGATTAAAGCAAATGTCCGTTAGCGAAGTCAATGTCGGTGAAACAAACGTTGATTTAAACACTGTTGATGAACTAGTCCTGTCAACGACGTTAATGTCGGTCAATTGTCGATAATTTGATACTAATTCGTCCACATAATATTTTTTATTTATTTTCCCATGTTGATTGAACCCATTGAAATTTTGACGTGCATTTATGAAACAATAATTACAACGCAACGGAAAAATCCGATAGAAACGGAAGAAAAATAGAGTCCGAAATGGTCTTTTGCTAATAGCTTAAGATTACAGCTTAAAAGTAATGTAGAAAACAGGATCCCAGCCGAACGTACTTGGCAATGAAAGCTAACTTGAAAAAGGCAGATTTTATACCGAAAATAACCAGTGGGCCTCAATTGTTTGACTACGAAAACAGCGAACTGTTTATTTTCTCCCTCTGATTTTGTTCGGTCACAATTAGAATGAGAGATACCGTGGAGAATAACGTTTTTGACCAACTTCTAATTGAAGAGGAAAACCTTTGGTTGGTGACGGTGAACGGTGACCAATAGCATCGTGACTTCAACGAAACCGCGACAGAGTTTGATTAATACCGCACGTTTCCGGAAGAGTGCGGCAAATGGATTGTCGATATGCCCGCTCCATGCCGTACAGCGTCGCCAGAAAGTATTTTGGAATTAATTAAGTCGCTGACATTCGACCTTCATTACTGTTCTGGTCCTGTTCACTTTTTAATCATTTTCTGCAAGACAAATTATTTTACCTGTGTTGAATTTTTGTATGTGCTTTCTCAGTTTCCAATTTTATTTATCTGACCGCTTTCGTCTGATAATATTATAATGAACAGATGTTTCGTTAATTGAATACTTCTGATGTGAACATTATATTATACGAAAATCCGTTACTTCAACATTTCATAGTATTAAAATATTGTGGCATCACGTGTGTCGAAAAGGGGTCCAAGTTTGGAAAATGATTACTCAGCTAAAAGTTATCGTAGAACGATGATTTCTTTTAAATTAAAGCTTGAAAAAGCTATTTTAAAATGCTATCCAGAGACTTTTAACTTCATACACACGTATCATAGATAATGTCCAAAGGGTCTAGCACAGGTATGGCCAAAGTTATCGCCGCACGACACGACCTTGCCCGGGAGTGGGGCACGCAGTCCGAACGGTTAATAGTGTGTATGATGCACGCTCGTAACATACTGAAATAATGTGAGGGCTTCCTGGGCCTACTGCACGAAATAGGGAGAACAGCTACAGTGGGGCACGTGTACTTGGCCATGCCTGGTCTAGCAGGATGAGCATGGTGAATCGGCCCCCACGTCGATTTTCGTTAACAGTATGCGCAAACCATTCCTCCTAGTGTGCAAAATGATCCCCTAAAATTTCAAGTCGCTATCTTATCGTTTAAGGGTAATATGAGGGTAAACACCCTTAACTTTACCATCGTTTTTCTCGGAAACCACTTAAGATATCTGGATGAAAGAATACTGGAACACGTGTATCGATCCCCTCTATAATGTATATTTTTTGAAAATTTTATATCAACTGCAACTGGCTGATAAAAAATAATCTATTTTTTAGTGGTTGGTTTAGCAAGCTACCCTTTGAGGATTGTAAGACGGATTGTAAATCGAGGATTGTAAGACCAGCGGAGATATTAACGCACATATTTGATGTAACAAGTACCGTACCAGTTATTGATGAAAACAGCGACGAAGATTGAATAAATATTTCACAATTACTTCTTGTTTGTACGTCCATGAGTTAGTACCCAATCCCTTATCCCAATGTACAGCTTCGATACATCTTTAAGTATTTAACTATGTTCCACCAATTCTATCATCCTGAAAATTTTACAAATAACAGACAGGTAATAGAGCATTATTCTACAATTTTTTGGTGGTGGTACCTCAAAGGGTGCTAAACCCACCACTAAAAAATAGATTATTTTTTATCAGCCAGTTGCAGTTGATGTAAAATTCTCAAAAAAATATATGTTATAGAGGGGATCAATACGCGTGTTTCAGTATTTTTTTCATCCAGATATCTTAAGTGGTTTCCGAGAAAAACAATGGTAAAGTTAAGGGTGTTTACCCTCATATTACCCTTAAACGATGAGATAGCGACTTGAAATTTTAGGGGATCATTTTGCACACTAGGAGGAATGGTTTGCGCATACTGTTAACGAAAATCGACGTGGGGGCCGATTCACCATGCTTATCCTGCTAGACCCTTTAGGGAAATGTTTGAAATTAAAACATTAACGAAGTTTGACTATGCGCGTGGACTTGGACAATTTTTGTTATTGGAATGATGTAAAATCACATATACTTGGTGTGGCTGTTTTCTTTTTTTCGCGCATACACGTTACGTTTCTTTCTCCAGTGAACGTGCTGTAAATGAAGTGGAGTCAGACGCAAGATACTAGCGACGTTACGTTGTGTACCGTCAAGCACAAGTACTCGCATCCTCTACAAACTTAATAAAACATTAGCAATACTCTACCCTGATCCCTTTTTGTCTTTCTATAACCTACAGCCTCCAACATTTTATAGTGAAGTGGTTTAATAATGAAAGCTTGACGTTTCGTCTTTAATTTAACAGCAAAATCGAGCCTCTGCGATTTTTTCTCTCGATGTTATAGCGGATTAAAGAAACATTTGAAATCACAAAATTCTAATTCTGCTTATCTTTTATCACAGTTGGAAACAGCTCTGCTGGACTGAGCTTCACCTGGACTACTTTGACGATGACAATTCTCATAACTACCATCGTGTTCCTGGTCTCTTCATCGATGTCGATCACTGCCGCCAACAGGTAGCCTGTACGCGTTCGTCAGGCCACTGCTACAATTGTTTGATTCTACACAACACAACTAAGAAGAGGAAGAGAGAAGCGAAAATGAAACATCGTCCATGTAAAACCTAGTAGTCTAGGGCTTCCAATTATGTACGTTACTATGTATGGATTAGATAGTTCGAATAACAGTTGATTTTTATTAAGAATGGGCCTACGCGTTAAACGGGAGATCAGAACGAAAGCAAAAGAGTATCGACATCGAACATGAATATCCAGCGAGAATCATAATCGCCCAGGCCCAGACATCATTTTATTTTCAAGCAACGCAACGCACGCGTTAGTAGCTATTTTCCGATGGCAGACCTTGTAATAGAGACAAGTGGATAACCCGAGCGATGATGCGTTTCCTCGATCGTGTTCTTTTTTCTAGGATTAGATATCCGATGCAAAGATGAAAAGTATCGTGAATCCGAACGCGTGCATAGTAAAATGCAATTAAACAGGGGAGAAATAGCGGAATGGAAATTGGATCTGCGAGAGAATGAAAGAATGGTATCTCTCTTAAATTGCAGCCTCCTGCACGCGGTGTATGTCCCAGGAATAAAAAAAATTGTGTTTATCAGTCGTTCTCCTCTAGCTTCATTTTCCATTTTCGTCCACGCTGATAAATAGCTGTTATTGTTGTTGTTGTTGTTGTTGCATTTCTTACATACATATATTTCAGTAGGACTGTTTTCCATTTTTTTTGCGCATATGTCTAGCGACCCCAGTGTTCATTAAGTGCATCAAGAATATATAAAGGTACGTACAAGGGTAAACTAATATTATTGTAACTGACAATGAGTGCGACAACGTTTGCACAGCGACGTGCGCCGTTCTATTCAATATTCTCTCCTTTCAAAGTGTTTAACGAAGAACAGGACACATACATAGATACCGGTTTGTAATCTGTACAAATTGTAATAAATTACCATACGAAATGAGATTCAATCAAGCACGTTTTCACTTTTATTTCTTACCCAGATTCGTTTTAGCGATTCGAACGAAACCACGTGGGAAGAAAATCGAGGTAAGTACTCAATACTTTTTCAATTATGACAGTAAATGAATTCTCTTTTACGATTTAAATATTAGGTTGTTCGGAAAGTAATTTCGTTCTTTTTGGTGAAAATGGAAGACGACTTTCTTATAGTGTATGAATGATATATGTATGTGAATTATGTATTCTCTATTTTGGTCCGATACCTTTTGCCATCTTTCTGGCAGTGGCATCTATTTTGGTCCAATACTTTCTGACCTTTGCTGGCAAAAAACTGATCGAAGCCATTTTTAACGTCCTCATTTGAAGTAAAAGTTTTGTCGTCTAAAAAATTTTGTAGAGACTGGAACAAGTGATAATCCAAAGGTGCCAGATCTGGAGAATACGGTGGTTGTAGTAGTACATCCCATCCAAGCTGTAAAAGCTTTTGGCGAATCACCAGACTTGTATGAGGTCTTGCATTATGGGAAAGGAACCCATATGTCGAGTTGTGAAATCAAACCAAGACGTCATCAATCAAGGCATCGAAATCAATCAAGACGCGATCGTGAACGGTCGAATTTAATCTCTTAGCAATCTCGCGAGTTGACATTCGGCAGTTTGCATCACTCAATGTCTTTATGTTACCTTTGTCAGCTTCAATTGGCCTTCCAGAACGTGGTGCATCTTCAACATCAAAGTTACCGGAACGAAATTTTGTAAACCACTTTTGGCACTGGCATTCTATCAATACACCTTCTCCATACACGTCGAAAACTTTTTTCTTGCTTGAACAGCACTTTTACCTTTTCGATAGTGAAAAAGTAAAACATGCCGAAAACGATGCTTTCGATTTTCCATATTTGATAAGGCACCGAACAAAAACTATTGCACAGAATCAAGCATAATCTTTCACAAACAAACCTTGCTACATCAGCTCTCAAAATGTATAACATACAATGCGGCTTAAGCGTGACCTTGTGCAAAAAAAAATATAATTAAGTCCTCTGTTTAGAAATAACCGAATTACTTTCCGAACTACCAATATATGTCGCATTTGAAGTAATATTTTCATAAAAATCGGTATGAATCGTTGCGAATTATTCTGACACTTTCGTATTAAATTCGTGTATCCGTCGTGCGAAGGAAACAGGAAACGAGCGACGGGAATGCCGTTATTAAATTCCTCCGACCTGCAGCGTGCAACCTAACAATTATCGGTTTATGTAAATACCGCGAGCAGGCACGTCCGCGACTGGATACCGAATTAAACGATGGATCCAGTAAATTCGATTTAACAAGCCGATAAGCTTTTACCCAGGTCATTCCGCGCGGCACTCTTTCCAAACCAATTGCCTGTCGAGGCAACCAGACGTATTTCATAATTTCACATAATTTGCGAAGCAAAACCAATAAAGGACGCAAGCGGTACAAATACAGGTAGGCTATTCAACTTCGAAAGATACGATGAACAATGCATCACAATAAAAGTCGCAAAACTTATTAAAGAAATTTACTGTTTATTCATGTGGAGAGTTGCAAGAAAATATCATGCGAATCTCAATAAGCATCATTAACGTATGATTATGAGAAATCTATAGATGTTTTCAAATGAAAAATGAATCACAGAAACGTATAAAAAGCACAATGGTAGACATTGATCAATTTTGGATCTGACTGGCAATGAAAGTTATGAAACATGAATTCAAGGCAGTGTAATGTGTAATAAATGCACTCCGTCTTATTATTATTAGGTACTCTGTACTTTATTTAAAGCTTACTAACATACGTCCGCTCTCTAGTCGTCATGTTCTGCCCACCGCTTCGGTGGCAGCACATACATGATACATGTGACATAATGTTCTATAAACAAAGTCCTAAGCATCTTTACATGTTACTACGTTGGATCAAGTGTCGTGTAAAGGCCTGTTGACATTACCGTAAGCGTAGTGAAAATTCTACGTGGTGGGAGGCGAAATTTTGGACTCGAGAGATGCCCCGGCGTAGCTTACAGTACCGTAGTAAAAAATTGAAAATATAGGGAAACCTATGTAAAAGCACGGGGGCTTCAGAAGGGCCCACCGACTCCTTTCGCAGACTAGCGCGAAACTACGGGTCGACCACCCGCTGAGTACCTGCTAGAGTCTAGCAGCTAGACCTCGTGAGCCACGATGTTTCGAAATCCCGGTCGAGTTGACTAGAAACTACGGGGTCGGCCATAAAAAAAAGCAGCTATATCTAGCAGCTACTCGAAGCTACTCAGCAATTGGACTCGTGCTTTCGCGATAGTCTGCATAAGAAGTCAGCGGGCCCTTCTGAAGCCCCCGTGCTTTTACATAGGTTTCCCTATACTTTCAATTTTTTACTACGTTACTGTAGACTACGCCGGGGCATCTCTCGAGTTCAAAATTTCGCCCCCCACCACGTAGAATTTTCACTACGCTTACGGTAATGTCAACAGGCCTTAAGCCGTAAGATCTCTGCCAAAGATTTAAGTCAGTTTACGTGATAAAAGCCTATATCCTGTATTTGAAACAATAAATTTTTAGAAAAAATTGTATTTTTCAGAGAAGTGAGGTTTGTAAAATTGTTCGACGTATTTTTTTAAAGTCACAGTAACCATAATTGACTCGCCGATTGCAAAAATGTTGGAACGCTTCATTATTTTGCGTGTCATCCTTGCGCAGGGGCCATGCTAATCTCTGTATCGTTCCAATTTTAGTATATTTTTTTTCAATTGTTTATTTTCTTATTTGTCACAAATATTGGGATTTGACATGGAGGCGTGGCCAATATATATAGTAAATCAATATGGCGGCGAAGGGCTTGCGATTAGCATTAGAAACATAGGAAATCAATTAGTTTTTATCCATAATGTTCTTAAGTATAAGTCAAATTTGTGAATGGGTGGGTACAAACCCTTCAGAAAGAAAATTTGTTGAAGGGGAACGCGTATTTAAAGCTGGTCACATTATAAAATGCGGAAAAAACATCGCTAGATCTCATTAATCTTCTTTCTAATCTTAATTTATTTTTTTCTGCATTTCTATCAGTACGAAAAGGAACTGCTGTCTTTTTTAAGCGTTTGAATTTTGACGGAATATCTAAATAAATGCTTAAGCTCAATTATGTTTAAGTTTGGAATAATAATAATTAATTACCTGGAAGTATATAATCAGATTTGTGGAAATGAAGTGAACACACTTTTGTATTAGACTTAATGACATTTATTTTCAGAGCAATTTTCCACGCTTTTAATTTATCAACTTGCTCCACGTTACCAAACGCATTTGTAATTTTGACGACGCATTCGTTTGCCTTTGGAAATTTATGAAAATGAAGTTCAGAATTATTTGCTCTACTGCCGCAACCTTTCACTGCACAGTGATCATAATTTTTTTTTGTACGCGGGGGAAGAATTCTAGCCTCCATAACTTTTTTTTTAAATAGAATATTAATGAAAACTTAATATTTACGCAAAGGATGCCAAGCCCTGAGTGTTTCGACTTATCGGCAGTAGACGGCACCACTCAAGATGTCAAATCCCAATACATAATATGGTGGAATAAACAAGTAAAACAAACGCAAAATAGATATTAGACAGAATGGCCTGAGGATCTCGCTGCTATACAATGTCTTAATTATTCACCTAAAATTTATATTTTATTACTATTCAGTTTTACATTAATATCCTTAGCACCTAGAAAACTGTAACTATAAAAAACTACGATAATCCAATTTTGTATATGTACTGCCGAAGCAAGTACATCCATATATCCTCAATTCTCGTATTTATACGAACCAACTGAAACCTCGACTAGAAGCGAGGATACTTTCCGAAGCCATCTAGCGAGCGAACTCAGTAATGTCGGAACATACTGGAAATGATAAACACGCTGTGAATATAAGTAGCGAGTTTTGTAAAGATTTCAAGTTCTGGTATTCCACGTAAATACTACGAAACAACAGAAATATGTAATATTGTTATATCATAATTGTTTGCAAATTTTGTTATCGCAAATACGATTATCTTAGGCTACCCGCGTTTTAGCGAAAATATGGTTGACGGGTTGGCGATATGGAGTAATTTTTAATTCGTAAACTTTAATTGAGAAAATCTTCTCAGTGTCAATCGTCCAATCGGACGAACCAGAGTTTTTCGACATGCAGAAGAAAATAATTATATTATACATGTATGAGGTGCTTACGGTCTAGTTTAGAAACGAATGAATATAAAATGAATTTTATTCAGTTCCATTTCGATTTCGATACGGACCTTATATCATCTCATTCTGCCATTCCACAGATCCTGTTTGCGAATTGAAATAATCTTTCGACGTATTCCTAACGTTAAATACTGTTCTGCTTCCATTTCGTCCTTGCAGCGGCAATGATTACAATTTTGCCGGATTAGATATTTCGTCCTGCTGTCCGTTTCATCCGTCTGAACGTTCCATAAAATTCGGCTCTTCCTGAAATAATAAAATTATGCCGTACGTATGTCGCTAAGATAACTGTAGGAGAGCAAAACAGACGTTTGTTTTACGATAGGGCCACCTTTTCTGCACCAGCTGGCTTAGCAAGCATACACTTAATTACAATATCTCTCATGCATACTTTTGCATTTACTTACTTTAGCAAATGTCAATAAATCTGTTGCACGAATCCACTTAATCGCTTTAAAGAGATTACGTAATTGTAAGAACTAAAAGCTTAACCAGATTAATTAAGATTAAAGAGAATAGCTACAAGCTAATTAAGGGCGACAAGTATTTCATTCCCCAACAGGCAAAAGTTTCTTAACTTGGCAAATTAGCAAGATAAAAATAGTGGAATGTAATATCTTTAACGGAAGTTAGTGTCTCCAACGGAAACCGAATTAATATTGGCACCGAGACGTATCTTGTAGTTAGAATCCCGAGTTCCCGCTTTAGGAAAACTTGGTGCTGAAAAAAAACGCTGGACAGGAACGTGAAAAGTGAACGAAGAGCGAACAAGGCCGATTAGCTGACTGATAACTCCCGATCTCCATAATTCGAACGGAGTTACAACAAGTATTTGTGAAAAGGGACTTGCATTAATCCTTGGAAGTTGCACTTAAAATCTATTTATTAATACATATAAATATAATGATTTACAAGTATAAAACTTACATACTATCGTTAGCATAATGTTATATGTATATGAAGAAATGAATAACTATTAACTGAAGCTGTTGTACTGAGTGCACAGAACAAATGCATAAGCACTCGCAGTAGCAATTGCATAAAACAGAATAATGCACAGGGTAAGTCAGGTAAAGACAGGTAAAGAGCAAACGCTTTCAATTTGTCTTCTTGCTTTTTTGTCGAATCCTTGTCCGTTGTCCCCCATACTTCGCTTAACTCCCCGAGTTTTTACTCGATCCGCCTCGATACTTCGTTCTATTTAATCTTCCATGAGACCGACAGATCAAATAAAAATGAATCTTTACTGATAACGCTCGATAATTTATGTACCCAACTTGCACAATTCTACGTTGTATGTATATCTTGTATTATTGTGTCCTGGAACAATTATTGTTGAAATGATAAATGATAGACATTTTCCCGGTAGATTTAAATTGGTAATATATTATTTATACGAATTTACACTTTCATTGCTTAATAAAAATTAAAAAGTATCGTAAAAGTCATGTTTCTACTTTTTAATGTGATCATTTCCATTGTGTGACTGGACGCTTACATGAAGTTGTGCCTAAATCGAAAGTTGAATATTCAAAACGCGAGATGTCAAAATTAATAGGTGAATACGAACTATGTTTACTGCCAACACGTCAGTCAAATGAAAATTAACATTTTGAATGTCCTTTTTTGAACAAAGAAAATGGACAATAATAATAAAATAATGTCACACTATTTTTTATAAATATTTATTCCGTGAATTTTGTATAATGATCGAATCCTGACGTAAAGTATTAAATGTCCAGTCGCTCACTAGAGAGTCACTAGGACCAAGAGTTACAAACATTGCTTTTGTTTAAAATATCGATTTCATGTAAAACTTCAGTTCTATTAGTTTCCCGTCTGCTCTAACATCCCCGCATCGAACCAATCGCGAGTATAAATTCAGGTTCTGGCCAACGAGACGTAATTTCACATGATTCTCTGTACAGAATGAAGAGTTTATTCATAGAAAATGTCTCGGAGAATAGAAATAACGCTGACAAGTACAAAATATTGCTAAAAAATTTGTCAATAAACTACCATGACTCGACCTGTCGAGGCAACTAGCCACGATAAACCTTCGGACACGTATTGTACATTTTGTTCTGCGAATTGTTTCCATTTAGGAGGAAGAACGAAAAAACACCGAATATGATGGTGCATCAGGAAATACCCCGTATTTTATTATAAACCGGACTGGGAGCATAAAAATTTCCAAATCAGTACGTTACTTACAGTCAACGTGATTTTTTACATTATATCGCAATTGTAAATTATTGTTCCGAATCCTCTTATTCTCTGTTTTACAGATTGGAATTTCACAAATTACAATACGTCATTTCTAAGGTCTCTGAGCGTATTTCTCCTTCCAAGAAACTAGCCAATGGCAGCGCGTCGCGTATAGATTAGATTTAAGTAGCTTCCCGAAATTTTGGAATCGTTGTTCTTGGCGTACGGTTTTCTCAGCGTGAGAAAATACGTTGAGTTTTTCCTGCTCCACAGACTTTGCCTGGGTGAATGCGAGAACAACGAACGCGACATTTGGTAACGAAAAATTATTGTAAGACTGAACAGCACAACGAACCCTTGAAGTGCTTGGACGCACGAGAACAGGAAGGACATTGTGTGTTGACTTGGGCTCGACCAGTCCAAGTTGTTTGGAGCCAATTTATTGTCTTTCCTTGGAAGAAAGCGATTTCGGCTCGGGTCGAAGCGTGAGTAAAAACAAATGGCTGTGGACAGCACTGTTTAGAGGGAACGCGTATTTGTTAGTATTAAATTTGTCAACGGATACGACTGCGTAGCGAGCGTTGGAATGCGGGGTAAGAAAACTGTTTAGATTATTAGGACAAGCTCGGACTCGATAGCTGTCGAACTTATCACAGTCAATTTATTGCCTCTTCTTAGAAAGAGAATAGCATCGGCTCGGATTCGAGGGCCAAGTATAAATACATGGTTGCTGATAGCGTTGGCGCCCGCGGTTGGACGCGGCCTGGAGGGTCCAGTTCGGGCCGCAGATCGCGCGATGTTTAGGGCCTAAATGTTTGGGGATACTAGAAGGGAGGAGATTGGTACGGACTCCGTCTGGGCGTAGGAGTCCGAGAAAAGGGCGGTTATCAACTGAGAGATTGGGCATTTTCGTCGGGGTTGATCATAGAAAGGGAGAACGCGGTTCCCGGCGATCGACGGCGTCGATCGATAGCGAGGGAGCAGGCGGGTCGTAGGATCCAAATAAATAGCGGGCGCGTTTTTGAGAGAAGACAGTCAGTTTGTTGGCACAGTTGGTTGGCAGTTCAATCGACAGTTGATCAAGAACAGTTCACTTGGGAGTTGGTCAAGGAGTTTGACTCAGTTTGGAAGTTGAAAGTTGGACTCAGGCAGTTAGTCCAGACAGTTTGATAGTTTAAGACAGTCAGTTAGTTAGCCCTTTGGAGTTGAGCGATCGATCAGGAGAAATTCGAAAGAGAGTCGACCTGCGAGTCGAAAAGGTTGCGAGTCCGATATTGTACAAGAACGCATCGCTACCAGCAGTCCGAACATAGAAGGTAATAAACTATTTTGAACATTCACGGTGCATTTTCACTTCCCTTGGTTACTCACTCGCTAACACTCGTGGGAGTGCTAACAACTGCTTTTGCTTTGTAATCGACTCATAAGATTTTGCAAGACTACAACTTTGCTCAGAATTTTTCAATATCATTTAACTGTACTCCATTTTGTTTGAGTACTATTTATTGTATGCACAAATGTTCCGAGCAAAAGTTGTTTGATGGAAAGTGTTCGAGAAAGAGCCTTCAGGGTATAAAGCCAATAGCACACTCGCATGAAAACTCCAGGGTAAAGGCGCGCTCAAAGGAAAACTCTAGAATCATCGCGATCGATGCGAGGATCGATCGCACCAATTACGATGGACCACGTCAATGCGCACTACGCGCTATTAATATCGATTGCGCAGGAAGAAGGATCAGCCATTTATCACGGCCAACGATCCTTACTGTTCGTTGAGGGGCCAATCATTGCGGACGTGTTCGGATTTACTGTAAAATCTCTTGTACTCGCGATCTTGTTACTCTCACTCTTTTTGAGTCGTCGCTAAGGGACAATCAAAATCATATTCCGTGTGATTAATATAATTTCACGGGCCAAGTTCCTGTGAATCTCGGTTGGTTTAAATCACACTCTTGGGTAACGGTCACGATCAATAACATCGTGATCATCATTGAAACAATCACGTGAATCAATCACGTTTTGTAAAACTCGGGTTAAACTCTGCGACGCGTGTTTCAATCATTGTATTTAATCAATCGACTTCTGTAAATGTGATTTCTTTTTTTATATATTAAACACGCTTTAAGCATCACAACGTGCTCGATTACTTTTTCGCGAACTCATAACATCCTATCCAGAAATCAGCAATCAAACTCGGCAAATCTCAAACAGAAAGCATATGATGTAATAATTAATGTTTTGAAATTTCTTTTTTTGTTGCGATCAGACGTTTAACTAATGTTCTTTTATTATAATATTGTGTACTTTTCTGTTCAATTAGAATATTTTCTAGTCTCGCTTCCGAGAATGGAAAACGCCCTGAAGATCACGTAAGGATTATCTCACTGTCACTTGCCTAAACTGGATCACGTTCACAATAATTCTCAGAACTTATCTCTCTCTTTTCTTACTTCTTCATATCAAAGTTTCAAAGAAGGTCCCAATTCTTAACTTACTACTGGTATTACATAAACATAAACCCTTGAAACCCGAGAATTATTGAACTTTTGAACAACCAGTAACACGTTGTTACTTTATGCGTCCGGGGTGTGGCTAATTATAGTGAGATCGAGCTTACAACGAAAGAATTTGAGCAGTCAAATTCCTATTAATTTTATTATTTATCAAATTTGGCAGCCTTCGAGAACATTTAAAAATATAAGATGCGTATTTTTTTTATTAGTGATAACTTAAATTAAAAGAGTTAGGGTAGTCACATGACTTGTCTAACATTTGTCGGTGAAATCACCCTCCGAATTTAAACACTTAAAGTACTATTTCGAAAACGGTATGAGATAAAAAAGATATTTTTAACACAAATGATATGTTTGTCAATGTTCCGCAAGAAAATACTAAAAATAATTAACAACTTTCAACATTAGAACAACTGTGTGATAACAGTTAACTTTGGAGTATGGTTAAACTTGAGTTACCGCAGCTAAAAGGAAATATGCACCTAGTATGTTCACCTGTTCGTGAAGTTTGCTAAATTTCATTAAAATCAGAGTCTGACCGTTCAAAACTTTTACAGTCTTGACTTAGTCTCTTGTGAATCAAGTTTTAATCATATAGAGTATAGAATTGCTATTTCTCGATGGAATTTTGAACCACTCTGAACGTCCCCTCATTGCCAGTCCGCATAAATTGGTAAAACACGTCAACTTATATACTTTCCAGTATATTTGCAATCATCAGTTTTTTAAAGAAAATATTTGGATTAGACAGTTTTTTTTAATCTTTATAAAGACTTACAACGACTGGTTTACTATTTGGTAGATTTGCAATTCTACACTGAATAAGTCAAGCATGGATACATCCAGATTTATCCAAGACACATTCATCATTATGAATATCTAATTGTAACTCTGTCAGATTAATCACATGAAAACAGTTCAACAATGCCTTCAATATGTGTGTTCGTAGGTCCAAATGAATATATTCTCCTGGTGCTACAACTAATGTAACAATACCGCCACGTGGTATATTGAGAAACGTTCTAACATCTATTGACAAAGTAGAAAAGGAAAAGCTTCCGAGTGTAATAGAGATAACAAATTAGTCCTCTGAGCATGAGTCAAATTATTGTCTACCATGTACGAAGCTAAACGTTCACGGAAAGGAGGTTGGAATAAAGAAGTAAAGGAATTATCTGAAGTTACCTCCGAAGTATGTGAAGAAGGGGAACAAGCTTCTGCATCTACCTCTGGAGTACATGAAGAAATTGAGACATCATCCTGCATGGCTACATTCTCTACAATCTCCTTATGCGTAGAAATATTATTAAATAACGACGAAGGATTAGCAGAAGTAGAGGGAACAACTTGCGTGTCATCTCTGATGCAGGTTGAATTCTTATTAATCACATTCTGCGAAGAATACTGGCGTCTCGCATATAGACGGATTTTCTGTCTTATCCTACGTTTCTGCCTATCTGATAATTTATTCAGTGGTTTCCGCGAACCTGATAGTATGAAGTTGTGGTATTCTATAATAGAATACGAAGTAAAAGAAACAGAAAAATGTAAACCTAAATTTCTTTAATCACAGTGTTGGGCACTTCGTAGTATTTTTGGGGCGTGTGCACTATAAGTTATTGTCCATTCACAGATTCACAATACCGTAACGGACTGTGTGTACCGTACCACAAGGAAAATCTACGGACTTAGGAATATAGGGGACTGGCCATAGATAGGCAATATGATGTAAAAACATAAAGTGTGCCATAACAATTTTATTTCATAAGAATATTAATATAAATGAATTATTAAAGTGTTTAAAAATTAAATTGAGTAGCGCATGTACAGTCAGTCCCCAAAAGAAGTTCGAGACTACTATAGAAGAACGTAATAGTACTTTTCATAACACGAGGCCGAAAAAGACCATCTTCGGCGCCTATAAAGTGGACCGAAAATAGAGTTTTCCCGCCCTAGGGCGGTAAAATCGAGCTTACGCCGGGCGGTAGCTCAATTTTACTCTAGAAAGAAGAAAACTCTATTTTCAATCCGCTTTGTAGGCGACGAAAGATGGTCTTTTTTATGCCCTTTTTATAAAAAATATTGTTTGCGACACGGGCCGAATGGACCTTTCCAGGCTCGGATAATGTTCTGAGCAGTTCGTGTTCATTTCGGGCGCCTGTGGCGCCCTCGACTGCCACTCGTGCTCAAACATCAACCTCGCCCGGAAAGACCCATTTTCGGCCCTTGGTGCACAAAGTACTATTTAAATTACACGAAGAGGGCAAAAGTTATGTTGAGGTAGCAAAACTTATTGGCAGATGTAAATCTACTATCCAATACATAATTAAACGTATAACAACTAATAATAATTTGTGAAACAATAAACTTGTTGGACGATCAAAGATTTTAACTGATTTTAATACGTGAAGTGCAAAAAAATACAAGTGTTAGAGCCCCTAAGTTAGCCACAATGTGCAACATGTTTAATAAAACTGTTTCTGCTGAAACTTACCGGAAAATATTATGATCTATAAATTTTCATGGTCGAGTAGCTAGGAAGAAGCTTTTCATTAATAAGAGAAACAGACCGAAGAGATTAGTATTTGCAAAAGAATACGTGAATAAGAATAATATCTTTTGGCAAAGAATTATTTTCTCAGATGAATCCAAGTTTAATATTTTTGGATGTGACTAAAAAGGAAAAGTTTGGAGAAAGCCTAACAACGAGCTAGAATTAAAAAATCTACAACCGACTGTGAAGCACGGCGGAGGCTCGGTGATTGTTTAGGCCTCCCCCAATGGGGGGAGTATGTTTAATCGCGGAAGAAATAATTTGACCGCGATCCGAGGATTCTTTTTCGTTTCAAGTGGTTCGGTCCGTAGACCACCGTGAACAGCCCTACGCCTCGAAATAAGGTTCGAGGCAGGGTCTTTGTCTCATAATGTCTTTCCGTAACGGTCCTAGCATAAACACGTGCGAGTCGTAAACCACTCAAGGGTTTGCCTTCGCCTTTCATGGCGAGTATTTTGTTTAAACATTATCCCCTACGGGTATTCTCAGTCTATCAATGCATAACTTTCAGACAGTCGTCACGAAGAATCGAGAGGAATCGGATATAGTTCGCGATCAAGTGCGCACAGGGCAGCATCTCGCTCCTCGGAGCTCCGGCAAATTTTGAAATAAGAGTAACGCGGTGTGTGATAACAGTAGTTTCGTTTTGTTCTATATTAGCATATCGAGTTAACGTTGACGTGTTGTGACTGCGAAACGTTTTTACGCCGCATCCGCAATCAGGAACTTTGTCTTCCCATAAATCGGATCGCACTCGCGAGCAGGGAACATTGCCGTCCCATAAATCGGATCGCACTCACGATCAGGGAACTTTGTCGTCCCAGAATCGGATAGCATCCGCGATCAGGGAAGGGGGTTCATCGAAACCCCTCTCGTCCCATAAACGCGTCGCCTTCGCGACTAAGAAGAGGATTCATTCGAATCTCTCTTGTTAAATACCGACGAAAATCAGAAGTTCCGAATCTTTTACAATGTTATTCATTTGTCACTTCGAGCGATTCGTCCTTCTTACACAAATCATATGTTCAATTTATTAAGCAATAAATGTTCTTCTTTTATGAGGTTTTGGCCGCAAGGTCTTTTTCCTCGGGGTTTACCCCAAAAATTATCATTTTATTTATTATTTTTACCTCACCGTAAACCTATCTTCCCAAATATTCCTTTTCCTATTATTAACAAAAAATTGAAACACGCAAGTCAAGCCAATAGCTTATTGCGACGATTATTTGCGACGTAACAGTGATGGTTTAGGGCTGCATGGCAGCATCCAAAGTGGGTAATCTTGTATATATTGATGGACTTATGGATAAATTTAAATATAAAAGTATTCTTGAGCAAAATCTGCAAGCAAGTGCAGTTAAACTGGGTATGCAAGACGATTATTACTTCCAACATGATAATGACCCGAAGCATACTGCTCAAATAGTTCGTAAATGGAGACATGATCATGTTCTTCATTTTTTATCTATACCTTCTCAGACTCCAGATGTGAATCCTATAGAAAATTTATGGGCAGAAATAGAGAAAAGACTACGCAAACATGCTATTTCAAATGAAGAAGTACTAAAAGAAAAAATTCTGGAAGTTTGGAATAGTATTGAACAAAACACCACAGAAAAATTAATAAAAAGTATGCAAAATAGATTAACTGAAATAATTAGGCAACATGGTGGACCGACGAAATACTAAAAACATAATAAAGTTATTATAATATCCGATTTTTTTATAAGACGTATATCAGTACGAATACTTTTGTGGACTGTTATTATGTACTGTGTAGATTAAAATTAATATATTTTTGTTATCAATAACTCAATTTCGTTAAAACGGACGTTTGGTACAAACAAAGTTTATATATGCGTTCATTCGTAATAAAAAAACTCATTGCAAAATCTTACCTGCATCATTTAATTTCAACAAATTTCTTTTCTATGCAATAAGGGTACGAATACTTATGGGACTGACTATAAATATTGATTAACCAAGGAGTTTAAATACTTAGGATATCATTTCCAGAAAAATGGAAGCAGCGAAGCACATACAAGTTGTTCCGTAAAGGTTGTAAGAGCTGAAAATGGCAGATAGGGAGGGTCTTCCTGAGCAACAATTTCTTTTGACAAAATGCAGAATGGGGCTTAGTTATCGAGTTATTAACAAAAAACACGAACCAATCAGAGTGCTCGGTTGACGTGGGCTCCGACTCCGACTCGGGAGCGTTGGCTCGGATCCGGTCGCCCGGCCTCTCACGCATTTGAACAAGCGCTCCGCTCAGTATGAAGCGTTTTACAAACTACATGAATAACAATTAATACACTTAATCATTATTCACGTGGAATGGATGGAGAAATGATAGATTGTTGATAACTAATGGATGATGATAGAATAAATGAGGAATTAACAAGTCGCAGGGAATATTAAATTAGAAAAAAACTGTAAAAACTGTAGAGATTTAGACTTACCCATTCATTCGCAAGTGCACCTGCTCACGATGGACCATGGTCAATGGGTCAGCGTCTTTGCCGCTCGCAGGTAGGCCACAGCTGATCTTCTGTCCAGGGAAGGTAGCCCGCACCTTCACTATCACCTCATACTCAAAAATTTTAACACACTGAGATTGTTGCTCCTACGTTCTATCAATACAAGTCTTTCAAAGGAGCCGATTGATATTTATGCACGAACTTAACATTCAAAAAATTTCAAACACTTACACTGGCGTTCCTGCACTCTCAAATTAAACATCTCCGAAAGGAGCCGATTGTTTTTCATTCACAAAATGAACTTCACTATCCGCGTGGCCCGTGAATTACACGATGCGCGAAGGGCGCGATTCGATCGGGCTGACGCTCTTTGTATCGGAATCGGCGGATAACCATCTTCGCGTTAGGGAACAACCGGATCATTTCGTAATACTCTGTTGGATTCCTCGGGATCCGTCATTGAGTTGAAGTGCACGACTCGATACCTACTGAACCGTCTCTCACAATTTTCCTTCGGGAGACTTCTCCCCACCCGATGGCCAAATTCGTTAGTGAAAATGTTTTTAGCATCCCTGAAAGAAACCCGACCTTCGATTCCTTGTAATATTTACAACATTACCCACGTGTTAAACACTCGATACCTCCGCGACTTGCAGCCAGCAAAGCCGTAGACACCATTGTACGCAGGTAAAACCCGTGCCATAATCCGTACGGAAGAACTTTCGACAGCTTGTTCTTTTCGCCAATGTAAGTGTTTGAAATTTTTTAAGTGAAGAGTGACAGTGGTGTAATGAAGTTGAGTTCGTGCATAAATATCAATCGGTTCCTTTGCAAGACTTGTATTGATAGAACGTAGGAGCAACAATCTCAGTGTGTTAAAATTTTTGAGTATGGGGTGATAATGAAGGTGCGGGGTTCCTTCCCTGGGCAGATCAGCTGCGGCCTACCTGCAAGCGGCAAAGACGCTGACCCATTGACCGTGGCCCATCGTGAGCAGGTGCACTTAAGAATGAATGGGTGTTTAAAGATAGAGGCTTTGGCAAGTGTTCCGACGACGCGAAGGAACCTTGAGCTCGAGAGAGAGAGCCTGAGTATTTGACACTTTCAAGTGTTTTTCCCAGAAAATTCGGACTCCACGTCGTCGATCCTTAACAAAGGCGTTTAGTTTCGGGCGTCTGAGTTCTGGGACACATCACTCCGCACTCTCCCACTCGGGCATGCCTGGCTATATTTTATGGTGTATACCATATGTATCGCAGTGGGACACCTACCGATAAGGGTAAAACGAGACGAAAAATCTTGATATTGCCAAACGTTGGAGATACTCTCGTGTTCACTCACCTAGTCCCACCCTCTCGGGCCTAAATCATGTTTGAGATGGGTGGGTCCTTGACTCGGTCTTAAGGGAGGACACGCCGATTGGAAAAAGAACTCATAAGGAAAACCAATCAGCATGTTTCCCGACTCCGACGCGTTTGTCGCCGGGCAGTGTTAGCATCGTTTCGGCTAACCTGTTCAGTATTCGTTTGGGTTAGTGATCGAGATCGACTGTGTCATCGTTTCGGGCATCGATCGAGATCATAAGACAATTATCATCCGTATTCTGTCAATCGTATCGAGCACTTTGAATAAGTAAAAGTTAAATTAATTTTTAAATTTTACGCACGAAGTTAATTCGAGACGAAACAGCAAGGTTTAAGAGCATTGCTTATCCTTGCGAATAATTATTAATTCTCGTGAATACAAACAAAATTCTGGTGAAATCAGATCGGTACGGCTATAAGAAACGGTATAACGTTTCTTATTTGAGGTGTGCCGTACTGGTAAACACCGCGAGGAAATCGCCGGTCTCCGCGTAACGAGAATTCGTATTCGAATTCTCGATAAATATATGTTGAATTCTCGGAAGTGATAAAAGGGCTTCCGAGCCGGAGCACCGGCGAGTCGGCAACTCACAATCTTGCAGTACGGATCGGACGTTTTTCGTACGAATTTCCTTACACTGTCGAGATATTGTTCAAACTAGTCTATGCCAAAGAAGATATTGGAGACGATTAGGTCTCTCGATTTCCTACTGGCGCTAGATTGAATTTATATTCAAAAAGCGATACGAATTCTAAAGATTTACTTAGATTCGTCAGGGCGGCACTGATTACAGTGTCGTTAACAGGATACGTGATGGAGGTATCTGGGCCACAGGTATCGCTCCGGGTCAATAGTCAATTGTTGGCTGACCACCGGCTAGAGAACGGCGCCATCGCATAGGGCCGAAAAGGTACCGCGACAATAAGTCGTCAAGGTTTCTCTCCGGGAAAGGTGCACAACGATTGGATTAGTGCAGCTTTGCAGGGTATTGCGCTTATGCATGCCAGTAGGAGTTTCGGCCTTACAACCCGAGCTCCCGCGCACAGCCAGTGCGTGCCTCTGCAAACGGCGTCCCTGGCCCTGTTTTCGGCACACCGAAATCAGTGCCAATTTTTAAAGGCCATCTCAACTTGTATAATTGCGTACGGGAAGAGATAATTTAAACAATAGAGAAATACTCTATTGCCTGAAGAAAAAGGAAATCGGAAGAGAGAATATTCTCTTCCGAATATACAGTCCACTGATTATTGTCAGTTAATTCTGTCGAGTACGAACAGAATAATAACTTCAACCTTTTTGGTTGTTTTTGTTACAGTAATCGGCGCTAAAAGAGCGACGACACGGCCCTGGCCTCGAGGGCAATTAATCCGATTATACATATATTATAT
>NW_017176420.1:13491-19063 GCF_001652005.2 Ceratina calcarata | reverse complement strand
GCGTAAACCCCGTTTCCCGCTCCAAATCCGGACCCGGTTAGGTATTCACCTAACAATAGGTAAGTCTAAACCTCTACAGTTTTTACATTTTCTTTTTAATTCAATATTCCCTGCGACTTGTTAATTCCTCATTTATCCTATCATCATCCATTAATTATCAACAATGTATAATTTCACCATCCATTCCACGTGAATAATGATTAAGTGTATTAATTGTTATTCATGTAGTTTGTAAAAAGCTTCATACTGAGCGGAGCGCTTGTTCAAATGCGTGAGAGGCCGGGCGGCCGGATCCGAGCCAACGCTCCCGAGTCGGAGTCGGAGCCCACGTCAAGCGAGCACTCTGATTGGTTCATGTTTTTTGTTAATAACTCGATAACTAAGCCCCATTCTGCATTTTGCCAAAAGAAATTGTTGCTCAGGAAGACCCTCCCTATCTGCCATTTTCGGCTCTTACAACCTTTGCGGAACACCCTGTATAAGAGAAACAACGAAGGAAGCCAGAATAGTCATAGCAACAAATATGAGGAATAGGAAAAAAGAAAATTAGGAACAACTATGAGAGACGAATGAAGATATTTGACAGCTTAGTCAAATGTATTTTACTGTATGTACTCTGCAGAGATATGAGGATGGATGGAGACTGAGAAAATAAAAAACCTGCAGAAGAAACATATACGCTGAACTTTTGGTGTAGAATTTAATATATCTGCACATCTAATATTAGAAGAAACAAAAACGGATAAGAGAATGAATAGAAGCGGGACGAATGGCAATTTTGTAGGATAATAAGGTAGGAGGAGAAAAAAAAAGTCAGAGCAGTATCGCAATTTTAAGGGAAAGTTGACAAGAAATAGATAGAAAACAAAAAAGACGAAGTCAAAATGGGAAGAAATGAGAGATTCGTATTATATTAATAAAGGAATAGACATGGAAATAATGGAATCGGAAAGAAGAGGAGGTAAGAAATATAAGGAAGTTCTGACAGAAATAGATAGAACGGATCAGTTACAATGGCAATATGATAAAATAATAGAAAGCAGATAAGCAATAGAATTGAGCAATAAGAGACACTACCGAGAAATTAGGGATGGTTAGGTGGCAGGATCTATGTAGATCTTACAACTGAAAAGTATCTGACAAATCCCTGAGAAAATCAATACTCAGGAACGTTAGTGAATACCGAGTATTGCACTAATAGATATGGTGTCTTGAACTGAAGGGCAGGATTCATACAGGGATTAGTACCAGCTTGAAATTCGACACATAAGTTAACAATGAATGCTAGAGAAAAGAAGCAAATATGTTGAAGACTTAATAACCGAGATTACCATTCGAGAAACCACAAAATTTATCACAGTACTATTCTAACAAATATTAATATATTATTGTTTAAAAACGGAAGAATTTATTTTTCTGTCGCCGCTCCGATTCAAATTAATCATCATAGTATATCTCGAAGCAGTGGTGATGTCCCATGGAGGTAGTCCCAAGGGTACGGGCAAAAACCGCGAGAATTAAATAGTAGTTACGTTCTGTTAAAAGGTCAACGTCCTTCGATTCCCCGGATACGGCCAATTTAAAACGTGAACAGGAGAACATAAGTGCGAGTGAGGCGGCATTCCGTCGCGAATTCCCATCCCGAGACGATCGAGGTGACGTGCTTGGGGAAGAACAACGCCTCGCCCTCAAGGATTTTTAACTTTGATCTTCAAACAAGCGCGTTCCCACAATTTCTGCGTTTCGGTTTCCATCTTGGAAATCAAAACACTTACTGATTTCACACTCCGAAGATATATGACAAGGTCCACTATTAAGGAACATAAATGAATAATAATACTACTGAAAAACCATATAACTTATGTAAGTAAGGAAATTATCGACGACCCTAAAAATTATTTTAAATTCTCAGAAATAGTCTTTCCCGCACATACTTGTCATAAATCCGTCCAACGAAGTCCTTCCTTCGGACCGAACAATGACAGTGCCATAATGATTATTGGTACTGCTAATCACAATTTATCCTATAATTAATTAAACGCTCTATAATCAAAGATAACACATCCAAGTTGAAAATATTATATTGCTACGGAGATTATTGTTTCTATTGACCACGTTACAGATTTCACAAGGTTGCATTAATTGGAATCAATTACAACAGCTTGCAACCGTGATGTAAATATCCTGCAACAATAATGCGATCTTCGTATCTGGACAGTCCCACCGGAAGCATAAAGTGGTCAACGCGCTGTGCGGAGCTTTCAACGGGCCGTAACGCAAAGACAGGTCTCGATCTAGTCATTCGAGGATACTCCGAGATCCTAACTGAACCTCGTTAGTTTCTATCGAGCCTTGGAGACGTTTAACGCGAGTCTGGTAAACAAGCCAGTGACCTTATTCAGACTAACGGTCCTAATAATCGTTATCGTTATCATTTTGACAGGATTACTCTCTGAACAGGCGGCGACGACGGCTAGTTACCGCGCGCAGCAGCTCGGTATTGGCAATTAAAATTCATGCAGACGTCGTTAACCTTCGCTCAGCGATAAGAACGCGCAAGCACGACTTATTTTTCAATTCATATCTAAACGAAGAGAGCCCGCACGATTTAGACCTGCGTACTTCACTCCGAGTTTTGTAATATGTATAGTTCAAGAAAAGTAGATGAGTGGGTAAATTTAGGGTATATGCTATGTCTGACCCCCGAGTCAAATGTGTAAAACCAAAAAATTTTCGCCCCAGGGGTTCATATAAAAACTCGCCCTTTGGGCATGTCTTTTGCTTTTAAGTCAAAAACAGTTGTAGCATTCGAAAAAAGTTTCAAATAAAAGTTGTAGAGCGCAAAATTTTACATAAGGATGATCCATTACAGTAGCCAAGTTTAACCCTTTTATAGAGTTTCAAAACTTGAAAGCGAAAAATTCGCTTCTATGCCATACGTAGACATACAGGGTGTAAACCTACTAGTGGGCAATATTTTAAGGACGTGTTCTTTGGTCGAAAATAAGTCGAAAATCAAGAGAGAAAAAATTGCGTTTAGGGCTTCGTTAATTAGTTATTAACATTTCAAAATTTTATGTGTTTGCCCCTAAAATTGACAATCCGACTTGCATCGGCGCATATTTTCAGCATACGCTCAGTTGATCACCGCCGATCGATGCTTGTCGATAACCGAAAGTAGGACCGTACCTAGTGGGAATACCTCGGGTGCTGGAGATGAGAAAGTATTTTAAAACGATGTATCTTGGCATTCAACCTAATCACTCGCTTAATCCGCAAGAGCGTATCGAAACTCGCTCTATGGGATTTTCGAGTCAGGAGGGTGAATGCCTTTTCTATGCGTCGAAACGAAATATCCGTTAAGCTGTCTTAAAAAGTCACGTATAATGTGATATGTTCCTGCGTGTGTATATGCCATATAAAGTGTTGCTCAATACTTCAACTAATATTTCGACCGGATATTGGGGCCAAAACTGATTATGACAAGCCTGGCCCGTGGTGAAATTTTCGGGAAACGACTTAGGACCGATTTGCCGAACTGTGGAATGGCTCGAATGCTGGGCGATCTTGTTTACATTTTGGTCCCAGGCTGTTGGAACTAGCTTAAGAGGTTAAGAACATTCCTCGGCGTTGAGACATAGAATTAAATTCGCGTTGGCTACAATTATACCCGGTTATAAGAAACGGCGCAACGTCTCTTAATACTAAAACTATTGGCGATTGACATATATCTACTTCTATCGGAGGGGTAAAAGTGACTTGTTTTTCAAATTAACAAGTCATTTAAGAGTAATATTAAAGTTAATAATAAAATTAAGTAGTAATTTTTACGTTTCTGTGAATGAAAATTGAATAGTAAACTGATAATGGTAATAATAATAATGATGTTTGAAGATCAATGATTTTTATTCAGGCTTTAAGAGCATTGTTCGGCCTTGTTTTTATTAATTCGTGTAATGAGAATTCGAATACGAATTCTCGAAAATATGCACTGGTTTCCCGGAATTGGATGAATTAGAAAGAGATCGAAGATATTCGATTTCTACGCCGCTTAGCGGCGGATTAGTTTTCTTCGAGAGGAGCGCCCGATCCTTGGCGTCCATTCTGCTTTTACTTGGCATGGGCTTCGCATCGGGGCACGCGATTATCGTCCTACCTCTATTTGTCGCAAGCTAGTGTATTTGATTCGCAATTGAATAAAGGCATACTTCGAGGGGAAGACGAGGCGATATTGTCGCGCGTTCCCACACGGTGACCGTTCAAATTGCGAACGCCGACACAAGAATGTGTTCGAAACGAGAATATGTTCCCCTGTGAACGTGTTCGAGTCACGGACGTCCCCACGATCCTCAAGCCCATTTTGGCTGATCGTCGGTCTGTAGATCCGAGTGTCTCCTCACTCGAGTACGATAGAGTTGAGAAAAACGAAACAAGAGATTGCTCTCGGAAAACTACAGTCCACTTCTTTCGATAACGGAATTTTAATTTGCCGTTTTTTATTTTGATTTCAGCTCGCGACGTTAAGTCGGGCTATCATCGCCACGACACGTTCAACGAAGCTCCCGGAATAATACATAGTTTTTCGATTTATTTCTGTACAACTGGTGATTGCGTGGCCGTCCCCATCTCGCGACAACCTAGGTGAAGGACAATTCGACTGTTGACGAATTCAATGAGTCGACGTGTATCCGTGGCGGAATCCAGTGCTGTTAATAGTAATATAATAATAAATCCAGTGCTGTTAATAGTAATAATAATATAATAATGTTAAGTATCTGTGAAGTGCATCACTGCCAGGTGGAGGATATACCGTGTTAGTTCGTATATCCAGGACGTTCAACTGACGGCTGTCTCCAGGGGTCCATCGAGAGGACGTACGAGAAGGAGCAGCCACCGTATTCGCGGTGTTCGTTCACGGAAGTAACAATTTAACCGCGACCGAATTTTTTCGTTTTAAGTGGTTCGGGCCGTAGACCACCGGGAATAGCCCTATGCCTCGAGATACGAGCCGGGGCAGGGTCTTTGTCTGTTAATGTCTTCTCGTATCGGTCTTAACGTAAACACGTGCGGTCGTAAATAACTCAACAGTTTTCCTTTGCCTTTCATGGCGAGTATTTTGTTTAAACATTTTCCCCTCTCGTGCGGGTGTTCTCAGCCGATCAATATATAATTTTGAGTCAGTCGTGTCGAGGAACCGGTACAGTTCGGATCGTGAACGGTGTCATAGTGCGTTCGCGAGTGCGGGATCGGTCAATCCCGAATAATTTCATCAAACGCGGTCGTATCTACATACGACCCGTGAGTGGCTACCCGTGTAGCCGCTCTACCTTCACAGGTTCTCAGTTGCGTACTGAATGACGCGGTCGTAATCACTTACGACCCGTGAGTCGGTTACTCCATGTAACCACTCTACCTTGGTTCAGTTTCATACTGAATGACGCGGTTGTAATTACTTACAACCCGTGAGTCGGTTACTCCATGTAACCACTCTACCTTTGTTCAGTTTCATACTGAATGACGCGGTTGTAATTACTTACAACCCGTGAGTCGGTTACTCCATGTAACCACTCTA
>NW_017176420.1:8503-11304 GCF_001652005.2 Ceratina calcarata | reverse complement strand
ATGTGCAATGATTATTTTTTGTGATTAATATGAGTTTATTTTAATTTAAAAATGTTTAAATATAACTTATAAATTTAGTGTATCATTGTAATTGTTTAAGTGCCATAAATAATATATTAGTGTGTTGGAAACATAAATAATACGGTAAAAATAACTATAACCTCTGGTTCATATACGACAACATTTTAATGTTTGCATTGTGTAATAAGTATGAAACTGTGATGAATCAGTAGGACTTATGAAAAGCATGTTTTTCGTACATTTTGCAGATGCCAGACAAGTGTTGTATCCCTAATTGTAATAGCAATTATGCCACGTCAAATGTAAGATATAGTTCTGTTTCGTTTTCCGAAAATGTATCATCCCTTCCTGTAATCATTCCTGTATCATTCATCAAACTGTTCTATTTTCAGATTTTAAATAAATTGCATATTTAAAAGATATGTCTAATATTATTTAATATTAATCCCTTTTGTAAGAGTAAGCTATAAACTTTATTCAAGGCTCAGAATATATCGCGGACTTTATTTCTCAAAATTCAATTCGTGTGCTGTTGCCTGGTCGGTCGTTCGCAAGGTACTATACTTGCTTCCTCTCGTCGCTTTCCCAACGTCTTCTTTAGGGGGTGGTAATACGCTATGGCCTTATCGGCCTGGCCCAAACAATGTGGCCTGGGACTTGGGCATCTGGTTTCTGTCAGGCTGGCCTCTTCCTACGCAGTTACTCTCGACTTCGCTTACATTCGGCCTTCCTGTTTTGATGTTCATCCTCGTGCATCTTTAGACAGCTAGTTTCTAAACAGTCAATAAAAGATTGTAATTAAATACGAGAGTTCATAACATAATAATCAAACAAATCCCTTCACACGTGTATATGATAATACTCCCCCAGTTTTTCATGAATGGCCGAACTCAAGGGACGAGACTCCAATTAATATTATATTCAACAATCGTCCCATGTCGACTCTCTGTTGTTTGTTATATTTCATCGCAGCAGACTATTGGTTGATAAGGCGTTTTTTCTATTGGATGTAATTTTCCTTGTCTTTTACCACACTTTCGCTTGTAGTACGCGCAATTCAGACAGGCATTTACGTATTTTTTTACGAAGGCATTCATGTCAGCGAACCAATAATCTCGTCGTATACGTTCTAACGTCTTTTCTAATCCAAGATGTCCCGCGTCATCGTGACACAATCGGCAAATCTGAAATCGCGCTGACCGAGCCACAGCCCAAGCTATTCGGCCGTTGCTTAGTTTCCTGTATACTCTTCCCTTTTTCAGTGTATAATCCGCAAAGTGTTGTTTCGTCTCGTTGTTCCGAACGTTGTCTATTAAAATTTGACGGATTCTACTTATTTGTTCATCCTGCAATTGAGCTGTTAAAATCCAGTCACCCTCAGTGATATCGATTGGATAAACCTCCACTTGATTTACCGGGTTCCTACTTAAAGCGTCTACATGTTGCATTCTCGTTCCCGCTCTATATTCTATATCAAATGTATAATCCTGGATTTCCAGCCACCATCGGCCCATTCGCGGTATCAAATCTTTCTTGGTAAACGTCGTTCTTAACGCATTGCAATCGGTGACAACAGTAAATTGCAATCCTATCAAATACACACGAAAATATCGGAGCGCAAAAACTACTGCCATTGCCTCTAATTCGTACGAATGATATTTCCGTTGATCCACCGTAGTTTGCTTGCTGTAATACGCAACCGCTCGTTGCGTTCCATCTGGCATATATTGCAGTAACATAGCACCCAACCCTAAAGAACTTGCATCAGTATGCAATTCCGTTTTTAAGGCGCTATTGAAGATAGCTAGCACCAGCCGCGTGGTCAAAACTTCCTTTACTCGCTTAATTACCTCGTTTTGAGCCTCTCCCCAATTCCAAGGCACACTCTTCTTCAACAAGTTTGTCAAGGGATTGACCAGTCTAGCGTAACCCTTAATAAACCTCCGGAAATACCCGGCTAATCCTAAGAATTGTCGTACCTCTTTAACGCACGTGGGAGTGGGGATGTTTACGACAGCTTCGATCTTTCTTTGTCCCGGTTTTACGCCCTCAGCACTAATTTCTCTTCCTAAATATTCAATGCTCTTTTGCAAAACGGAACATTTAGTGATTTTGAGGGTGAGGTTACTTTCCCGCAATTTTCCAAGGACGAGTTCTAATCGTTCCAATCCTTCAGCAATTGTTACAGACGGTATAATCACATCATTAATATACGGAAAAGCGATTGTATTACGAAAGACGTTGACGTTGACCCTAAGACGTTGTTCATCAATTTTTGGAAAACAGCCGGCGCATTTGTCAATCCAAAAGGCATGCGAAGAAATTCATAATGACCATCTGGCGTTATAAAAGCCGTCTTAGCAATCGACTCTTCATCCATTGGGACCTGATAATATCCCGAGGCTAGATCAAGCGTAGTAAAGTATGTACATCCTCCTAAGCGATCAATCTGATCTTCGATTAACGGTAGAGGATATTTATCCTTTATAGTGATAGCGTCCAATCACCGATAATCTATGCATAGACGCATGTCTCCCGTTTTCTTTTTAACTAACGTAATTGGGCTAGCGTCCGGTGACATCGACTCCCTGACAATTCCATTGTCCAACAATTCTTGAATCATCCGTCGCGCAACCACCCGTTCGCTTTCAGCCATGCGATATAGACGATAAACAATCGGCGTATCTGTCGTACATTGTATACGCATCTTAACACTAGATTGCCCAAGGAAGTCATTTTGACTGCTTTTGGGCAAATGTACAAATAATAATGCATAAATT
>NW_017176420.1:0-7792 GCF_001652005.2 Ceratina calcarata | reverse complement strand
TAACTAGAACATTGCATCGATTTCTTTGTCAAGAACGAACGTTTGAGAACGTTGCGTTGAATTCTTTGTCAAGAACGAGCGTTCGAGACGTTGCGTCGATTTCTTTGTTAAGGCCGAGCCACGAGGCTCTTGGGTTGCGCTCACCGGAAAAATCCGGAAAAAACCCACGCCAATCCGGAAACAAAGGCCCGCAGGCCAACGTTCTTTTTTAACCGCTTGGGCCCAAGCACTTTCAGTTGGTTCTTCAACGCGACGACATCGTGTGATCTTAGAGAGTTTTTCTTGCATCGGAACTGTTCTTTCCGAGTCGAGTGAATGTTTGTTATTTATCGAGTTTTAAGTGCGAATTATGTTATCGAGTTAGTTGTATAAAAGACGCTGTATTACATTCGTCAATTGGGGTTTTTTATGCCGTCACGGCTTTTTCCCCAGCGAGCCAATAAACGATCAATGATTTTAGTGGCTCAACCGAGTGTGGATCATTTATTTTTTTTTCCTACCAAACAACCGCGGAAGGACTTCGTATTGAAGAAATTTCGAAGAAACATAAATACTGTGTGTGCGCACATGACAAGTCATACAAGCACTAAGTGCCCGGCAGTACTTCTATCGTACTGTCGGACTGATCGGCCTGATCGTGCGCTGTTGCCATATCATATGTTCCGGCCTGTACTAGAGACGGTCGTGGTACAATATGATAGCGAACAAGCGCATGCGCGTATAAGCCATCCTTGTCAATCCCAGCCAATCCTTATTTGTCCTTGTTTATAATATCGCTGTGAGCGCCATCTACTGGACGGGTATGGCATTAAAATCGATCGCAGAGGCATCTGCACAGCGTGTGCTAACACTAAATCCATTGCTAACAATTCTCCTATTCGAGTGTCACCGCCTGCCTCTTTCTTGTGTTTTCTCTTTGGATCACCAACGTACACTCCCCTTTTTAGAAGAGTCTCGTGTTCGTTTGCCGGTTTAACATTAAAATCGGCTGGCGCCTAATAATTTCATTGCAATTCTCTTGATTCACGGAATAATTTATAAGAGCCCCGGCAGCCGTTGACCTAGGCCGCGCAGGGTGGGATCTTTTGGCGATTGACTTTATTTAACTATTCGAGCCGCGTAACGAAGTTCCTCTCGCCAAAAGAAACTCCTGTCTCATGATAATAATAATAATAATAATAATAATAATTGTATAACAATAATTTTCAAAATAATTACGCTTTTAACCTACATTCCGTGGGGGTTAAAATGATTCATCTCAGTATACTGCATAAAATTTTACATCAGAGACAAAAAGGAAATTGTTTTACAGAATTAGTTACTTGTGTATTTAAAAACAATGTCATAAAATATTTTAGATAAAAAAGGTACCAAAAATGAATGATGATTATAAGAAATGCCAAACAAGTTGTTCAAAGATCATCGTTTAAAGAATAGTGTTCGAGCTACGGATATAAAGATTCAAAAACAACGTCCACGGCCGAACTATCTCATCGTCTCTCTCGCTCCACTTAGCGACGTAATTCGATGAGGGAGGCGAGGGAGTTGGTGCGACGCGAGCAATCGTGATGATCGATCGTTACCGATCGTCACTCTCGCTTCAGTCACCGTTCCAAGTGAACACTCGCTTCTTGAGTGGGAATATCGCGTGCGAACTACTTGCTTCGCTGCCTAATCTTTGAGTTTCCGACCGTATTTCATTCCTTGTTATAACATTTTAAAAATCGTAACCGTGTCATCGCATGGTCTTTCGTATCATAATTTCTGTGCAATCGTGGACTTTTGTAAATATATATTTGTAAAATGATATTTTGTAAATATACAGGGTGTCCCAGAAAAAGTGTTAGAGCCGAAAAGGGGTGATTCTAGAGGTGTTTCTGAACAACAATTTCCTTTGGTAAAATGCAAAGTAAGCCATACTTTTTTAATTATTAACGAAAAACACTGACCAATGAGAGCACGCGCAGGACCTGCGCCCAGCCACGGATAGGTTAGCTCGGATCGTGACACTCAGCCGTGGCTTAGCGTGGGCCCTACATGTGCTCTTATTGGTCAATGTTTTTCGTTGATAATTTAAAAACCATGCTTCACTTTGCATTTTGGCAAAGGAAATTGTTGTTCAAAAACTCTTACAGAATCATCTCTTTTCGGCTCTAACACTTTTTCTGGGATACCCTGTATATTGTGCTTGTGTAAATCATTTTCGTAGTATTAGAATTTACATTTACCTGTCTCGCGGCCGGTTAAAGATGCCCCGTCGGTACGATTCGGCAGTTTTCGTGTTAAACCAAAATGAACCTTCCAACTTTATGCATTGCTTTTCATTAAGCGAAATTAATTCGAACAAATAGAATGCAAGGTTTATGAAGATTGCTCGGCCTTGTAATTTGGAATTTAAAACGGTCATTAGTTTTGATATACCCGCCTCTAAGAAACGACGTGACGTTTCTTATACAGGCGAGCCGCCGCGAGGGGAAGAAAAAATATCAACACCGTCTACCGGCCGGAGAATTGCAACCGGAGAGCTGCAGGTCGGGATACTGTAACGAGAATTCGCATTCGAATTCCCGGTACACATGTTCTCCCTCTATCGTTAAATCATGAAAAGGAAAGACTAATCCGCCAAATACGCCGCATAGCGGAGAATTAGCTTTCTTCGACGGTAAAGCCGGAGCACCGGCACCTGTCTGCATCAAACTGTCCTTTTCGGACGAATACGGAACTGATCGCACAGTATACTGGATAATAATTCAACTGTCATCGCAGGAAAATAACAAGACGATTTTGTCTTTCGGTTCCTCGCGAGAGAATTACAAGTTCTTCGATTTTCTATCGATTCGCATTAGCTTGCCCCCGCACTGGTTTTATTTGCAGGGAACAAGATACGAACAGGAGGTCATATCTTGCTCGCGGATTACGCTCCAGGGCATTTATGTCCAATCATTGGTCGACCACCGGTTGAGGGATGGGAGCATTCGTAAAGGGCCTGCAGTGGGTATTGGAGCTTCACCCGATACTGCAGGGTTTCGCGAAAAATACGCGTTTCAGGTCTCAGCAACTTGATCGTGCAGTTTGCAAGAGTATCATGCTTGTGCACACCGGTAGGAATTCGGATTTACGACCCAAGCTCCCGCGTACAGATAAAGTAGCTATGCGTGCCCTTGCAAGCGACGTGCCGCAAGCACTGTTTCGGCATACCGAAAACAGTGCGAGTAGAAACGGCAGCTGAGAAAAGAAAATACTCATTTCCAGTATCACACAGTCCGCGGCTAATAACACTGTCCAACATAAAAAAAATTTTGTAATATCCATCACGTAATTCTTATAGCGTTTCTCGTGCCGAACACGAATCGGGAAACAGAATTGATCTATCACGTACCGTTTTCGAAAAGTCGTTGTTTTTGTAAAAATGCATGATTTTCGGGAAAAATGAAGTATTACACGAAAACTAAGGGAGCGAGGAAGTTTATTTTGGAATCAAAAGATAGAGGAGACTTAGCTGCAAGTCGCGGAGATATCGAGTGTTTGACACGTGTGAAATGTTGTCAATATTATAAGGAATCGAAGGTCGGGTTTCTCTCAGGGATGCTAAAAACGATAATACGACCCGCATGTATGCACTCCATCTGGCATTAGTGGTAAAAAAGGTAGAAGGACATCTTTTACTATGTTCAACCAGTCCAAGGTACTTTTTATTATCGAACACGTGTTTTCAAGGGAAATCCTAACGTAGGAGCAACAATCTTACTGTGTTAAAATTTTTAAGAGTAACAATAATCGTGCTGTGGATTGCGGGGTTCCTCCCCTGGACAGAAGATCAGCTGTGGCCTATCTGCGAGCGGCAAAGACGCTGACCCATTGACCGTGGCCCATCGTTAGCAGGTGCACTTGCGAATGAATGGGTAAGTCTAAATCTCTACAGTTTTTGCATTTTCTTTTTAATTCAATATTCCCTGCGACTTGTTAATTCCTCATTTATCCTATCATCATTCATCAATTATCAACAATCTATCCCGTCCATTCCACGTGAATAACGATTAAGTGTATTAATTATTATTCATTGACAATTACATGAACAACAATTTCCTTGCATTGTTATTCATGTAGTTTGTTATTCGTCATTTTCTTAAAACGCTTCGTACTGAGCGGAGCGCTTGTTCAAACGCGTGAAAAGCCGGCCGCCTGACTTTGAGCCAGCGCACCCAAAACAGAGACCGCCTCAACCGAGCGCTCTGATTGGTCCGTGTTTTTCGTTAATAACTCGGTAACCAAGCCCCATTTCGTAGAGAAGAGATCGTCATCTCACAGAAGGAAGATGCCGAGCAGGTAAGTAAAGTCACAGTAAAGTGTATATAAGTGTGTATTCAGATAAACGCTTTCTTCGGAGCGTACATGACAAAATACGTTCGGAAAATAGTTTTTCTCCTATGATTGAAGTAATTACAAGACAAGAGAAGGAAATGATGAAATATAATATAGATGTATCATTTTTAATGCTAATGCTTATTTTTGTTCAAAATTTTAGTCATCTATTTTCTTCGTCGATTCGTCAATATACTAGAGCTTTCACGATTTCGCCAGTTTTTTAATGTAATGTATTTAAAATTACAGCTAATATTTTAAGGACTATTTTATTTCATCCGTAGATTATTTTTCATTGACTTTAAAATTTATTTGTAAAAGAAAACATTTTACTTTTACCATATTTTATATATGGAAATTTCTTTACATGTCTATCTACTGGGCTGGTTACCCTACATCGATATATTTTTTGGAAATTTCTATTTCACACTCGATTTGCAGAACGGCATTTATAATTCATGAATAATTCGTAATGCGCACGGAAACTGCATAATTACTGAAAGGTGATGGAGCGTTGCGTACATACGACCACGTACATTAATGGGGTATGGTGCAGGGCGGTATTGCGCCGATTAATACGTAAATGGAGGGTCAATCATGCGACTGGGTAAACAACAATCCCTTTCCCAATTCATATTTGGCGATGGACTCTATTCACTAATTCTACATTCGACCAATACGTGATATCCAAGCTCCTGTGTCCTCGCTATTATCACTGGAGAAACATCCCCTCATTAGCACGAAGTTAACTAAACTGATCATTATCGTTCTTGGGTAACGATTGACCAGTTGTTTAGACAGACTTGTAACAAGTCGACTGTAAATTTTAGATTGAAAAAGCAAAAGACACAGGTGTGAAATATATTAAAGATGATTATGAGAATTCCTGTTTTGTAATTTCATAATGAATTAATAACTGGAAGAGGAAATACAATTCGCGCGAGGCAAAGACGAAAGCGGGAGCGATCCAACTGAAGTGTTCATGAAGTACATACGAAGTGGACTATGTGGTATTTTATCATGAAAACCTGAAAAAAAAGTAAAATCAAATCAGCGGGACGAGAAAAGCAAAACATGCCAAATTGCACTACAAATTGAAAGTTGCCATTTAATGATTTGAACATAGTTGGAATTACTTGTTTCTATTCTGAATCCGGATATTGCGTAATGATCTGGATGTACTTTGAAGTAATTATTTTTGTAATGTTGTCGCTAATGACTCCAACTGTTGTTTAAACAATTAAAACGAAAATGTTAACGAAGAAGGAAATAAAGTACATCATAACTTTATCTACTAAACGTTATTTTTTTCGACCTTTTGTTCTCTTTTGCTTTGTATCGCTTTCTTTTTCGTTTATTTCACCGTTGTCATTTTTGCCCTTTCATTTCCGCTCTTTTTTATTCCTTCAACGTCCTCTTTAATGCGAAATTATATTCCTATTACGCACGACTGTTATTATGCATGGCTATTAGTGCAATTTCCGCTGAAACGCGATTAACTCAAATACTGCTGACTTTCTATAATACACATAAATAGACACGTATTTAAGGTGATTAACACGATTTCGCTTCTCGCATCTTCGCACACTTTATGTCCACCATGATAACAGGTATCCCTGAGCGAAAAAGAATTAATGCAGTTATTTTCAAATGTCAACCGGGATCGATAAGATTATTACATTATAGTATTCTATTCTCTACATAGAGTCTCCATATGCTTCGTACAAAGCCTCATCAAACAAGCCAGATGATAATAATAATGAATACTGCCACTAATTATTGTCGCATAATTATGGCAGCGATATCACTGCATCGCGTTTCTCTTTTTCCAGAATACATGGTGACAAGTGAGGACTCTGTTGCTTGATCCTTGAACTGACTAATATTTGCTAGTTCTTCCACATTTCAATTGGTGAAATCTGTTTCTTTTTCTAAGAATTAATTTTTGACGCACAGGCTCTTGAACTCTTATTTGAAAATTGTGAGACTGACATCGATATTGTATTTTGTTATTATTTAACAGAAACTATCGATTTTAAATCTACTGATAGAATACTCGCAATTTCGAAATATGCATTGCACTGATGTTCCATACACCTTTATATGTAAAATTTAAAATAGCTTCAGAACATTTTATGTATATAACTTATCTTCCAACTAAATATATCGATGCAAATTCTCATGAAAAAGTAAGCATATACTTCAATTTTGTGCTGTGATTTTTAAGAAGTATAAGGAAACAGTCGGAAACAGGATAACAGCCTGAAGCAATAATCCACAATAAATGCTTAAATAGAATATTTCATTTTCTCAATCGAAGACATTGAAATTTACTTTAAAATTGGAAAAACTATGAATAACTGCTAACAAAAATTAAATAGAAATAAGCGACAGAATTTTACACATATTTATAGTGAGTGCTGCAACACTGAAAGTTTCAGAATTTTATTTATTTTTACAGACCACCCCTTGGCACAGATGAATCAGGCTGGAGAGTTAACACGAAACAACGAGAAGAGAAATGAAACATGATACTGGGACGACGTTGCTTTGATGTTTTCATAGGTCAGCGATGCAGTGGCTGCTTTCCAAAAGTGCGAAGTGATAAAAGAACGCGGACGGTTATGTCCAATATAAATGACAAATAGAGGACGATAAAGCTTTTTTAAACGTGACCTGCGCAGGAATATACAGGGTGTCCCAGAACTAGTGTTAGGCCTTGAAATGGGGAGGAGCCATGGTGATTTTAAACAACTTTTTCCTTTGCAAAAACGTTGTCCGAGGCATGGTTGTCGAGTTATTAACAAAAATTACCGACCAACCAGAGCGTTCGTATACAAGGCGGACAGGAGCGTGATAACCGCCTCGTGCGTTGCCGCGGCCCATATGCCACGCTCGTGACGAAAACATAGGATTAAAACAAAACTTACATGCAAGAGTAACTAAGAAATTGATTAAATATCAGAGAAAAGAAAGCAATTAGTCGTTTGTTATGTTCGCTTAATAAATGTAACATATTCAATGAAATAACTAACAACTTTATAAAGGCTTGTTTTGGCTGCTCATCTCGTCAAGTTGGCAATGTCGACATNTAATTATTAACATTAAATGGATGTATAATCTGATCTATTTTTCCAGTAGTGAAACGATAAATATTTTATTTTTTATACTTTTACATATCATAGGCTATCTAACGATGGAGAGCCAAGGAAAAAATGGATACAAAATTTAAAACTTGAAAAACGAATTACTGAAAGCACATTAATTTGTTCATAACACTTTAATGAGTACATTTTTGATCGTACTTCATTAAATTGTGTGAGATTAAAAGAAACTGCTGTACCTGAAGTACGTTTCATTATAATACGTTCGACTTCAGTTGACAAAGACAATGGAACTATAGATATTTCATATTCTTTTCACATAATAG
>NW_017176419.1:22874-26541 GCF_001652005.2 Ceratina calcarata | reverse complement strand
CTTTCTCTTTTTATTCACCGGACGCCTACCTACCGGGCTTGCCTACTCTATCTATACTAACTCTATGGTAACCAGTATGGTTTGCTACGTCGAAGACGAGGCAAACAGAGCATGCCACAGTTTCGCGTAGCATCGCAGACAGGCGAAAAATAGGTGAAAACGATGAGTAGGAGCAGAAAGGTATGTACGTACCAGTGAGCACAGCGCCGACCAGCATAAAGAGAAAGCCGAATGCCGGAAGAGCGATCTGGCAGTTCGCAGCTATCACGACTCCGGCTACCATCAGGCCACCCTCGATCTTCTCCACCCTCAGGCGTGATATAGGAGTCGGACATTTTAATTTCGCCCCGAGTCCGCCGCTCAGCGCACCCTCCTCAGCAGCCATGGTATCGGGCCTGGAACAATACGCAAACGATGTGTTTACGATCGGTTCATTGCAACCAACACTACCGAACGACTCAGCGATAACGAAGATATCATATCCTTGGGCAACACGTTCATTCTCGCTCGACTCCCGCCGTGACGTCAACATCGTTATTTGTACGTACTTAAAAACAAAGCAAAATAAAATGGGCTCAGCCGGGATTTGAACCCGGGACCTCTCGCACCCAAAGCGAGAATCATACCCCTAGACCACTGAGCCTCACGTCGACGAACGTTCAAAAAAATGAGCGAACGCTACTATAAATATGTTTCATCGTAATTCGTAAAACCTTGTTAACAGTAGAAGCTCGACGAATGTAGTGATGCTCTAGGGAGTGATCAGACAACCAGCCGCCATTTCTGGCAAAACCAGAAATCACAATAAAAAGCGCGCTACGTTTGAAGAAGTTTAGAACAAGTTCACATTGGTCATTGATGATATTGGGAATTGACACAGGGACGGGATCAATAGATATAGCTAACCATCATGGCGACGCGAAGCCAGGAATTATACTCGTGGTCCCGAGAGTCTATGACCGGGCACAGTTCAGTTTTTGCAATTGTTGATCGTTTTGCGCATGGCTTCGTTTAGTTCTACTGTTCNAGAGTAGGCAAGACATAGGTGCGCGTGTAAGTGGAAACATCACATCGATAGAAAGAGAGAAAAAACGAACTTGGTATTATTATTTCTTCTCTGTTTCGTCGTAAGAGAAAGATAGCACCACCAAATCCAATTTCCTTTCTCTTTTTATTCACCGGACGCCTACCTACCGGGCTTGCCTACTCTATCTATACTAACTCTATGGTAACCAGTATGGTTTGCTACGTCGAAGACGAGGCAAACAGAGCATGCCACAGTTTCGCGTAGCATCGCAGACAGGCGAAAAATAGGTGAAAACGATGAGTAGGAGCAGAAAGGTATGTACGTACCAGTGAGCACAGCGCCGACCAGCATAAAGAGAAAGCCGAATGCCGGAAGAGCGATCTGGCAGTTCGCAGCTATCACGACTCCGGCTACCATCAGGCCACCCTCGATCTTCTCCACCCTCAGGCGTGATATAGGAGTCGGACATTTTAATTTCGCCCCGAGTCCGCCGCTCAGCGCACCCTCCTCAGCAGCCATGGTATCGGGCCTGGAACAATACGCAAACGATGTGTTTACGATCGGTTCATTGCAACCAACACTACCGAACGACTCAGCGATAACGAAGATATCATATCCTTGGGCAACACGTTCATTCTCGCTCGACTCCCGCCGTGACGTCAACATCGTTATTTGTACGTACTTAAAAACAAAGCAAAATAAAATGGGCTCAGCCGGGATTTGAACCCGGGACCTCTCGCACCCAAAGCGAGAATCATACCCCTAGACCACTGAGCCTCACGTCGACGAACGTTCAAAAAAATGAGCGAACGCTACTATAAATATGTTTCATCGTAATTCGTAAAACCTTGTTAACAGTAGAAGCTCGACGAATGTAGTGATGCTCTAGGGAGTGATCAGACAACCAGCCGCCATTTCTGGCAAAACCAGAAATCACAATAAAAAGCGCGCTACGTTTGAAGAAGTTTAGAACAAGTTCACATTGGTCATTGATGATATTGGGAATTGACACAGGGACGGGATCAATAGATATAGCTAACCATCATGGCGACGCGAAGCCAGGAATTATACTCGTGGTCCCGAGAGTCTATGACCGGGCACAGTTCAGTTTTTGCAATTGTTGATCGTTTTGCGCATGGCTTCGTTTAGTTCTACTGTTCGGCTCTAATATATTTTCTGCGACACCCTGTATGTACACTTTCGTAAAAAATACTACGAAGGTTCTGCGTCGACTCGAGTTAGTGTAACGTTACGGAGGATCGAAAAACTCGATGAAAAAATATTCCGCCACGATTTCGTGGCTCTCGTACGTTCGACACAGGACCTCGATGGTCGAAGAATCCAGGCACCGCGACGAGGAGGTTGAAAAGAGCAACGGCGTCGATTTTCCGCGACGGAGTCAGGCTCTCGAGCTTTGAGCTTCCGACGCCCAATTAACGTCGGTCGACCTAGCTAGTTGAGCAGTTGAGCAGGCCGACCTCTTGCTCCGCGTAATGAAAAGGGAACCTCGTTAAATCCACGATGTATGAAAGACCGTGAAAAAAAGTGGCGGACAAAGGGAGGTCGGGGAGGGAGGAACGAAAATTCTCGATGCACGGTCGGACTTGATAAATGGCTCGACTTCTCGTCGGGATGTAAACGATACGCTTACCGCGTAGTAGTACGCTTACACGTGATAATAATAATAATACTTTATTTCACCGGCAAAGCCCATTATAACCTAACAGAAAGAATACAGTAAAAATTGTATAGTTAAAATAACGGAGATAGAATAAGAAGAGAAAGAAAAGAAAAAAAATATATATAAAATTCTAAATAAGTATAACAAAAAAGACGAAAGTAATCAGAGAGGGATTAAGACTAGGACTAGCAAATATAACAAGATATAGTAAGTGTATCGGAAATATTAGCGACAAGAAACGCGCATAGAAGACAAGGCATTGTGTATCTTCCTTTTAACAGACGTAACTCCATCATGAAATACGTCAATGATGGAGGCATTCATAATTACATAATACAAAATTCATGGATATGCGTCGACATGGATATGCATCAATAAGCTCCTCATTATATAATTTATTGACTGTCCTACAAGACCTAGTGATCGGGTCAAGCTCACTATACCTCGAAGATAGTCGCGACATGTAAAAAGTGGGGACAGGTCTAAAAGGTCTGGGAGGCAAATTCTAATTTGCTCCGTGCGAGTAGGGCAGTCGATGATGCCTCCTATGATGTGAAATAAGAAGAATACCTCACTTATGGACTTCCTGTCCGTGAGGAATAGTATCCGGAACCGATTCATCATAGAAGATGAATCATAGTTGTGGTCGAAGCGATAAGCGAGGATGTGCGGAAGATTACGATCGGTTCATCGCGACCAACACTAAGGAACGACTCAGCGATAACGAAGATACCATATCCTTGCACAACACTCGTCATTCTCGCTCGATCTCGCATTCAGCTTGTTGGTATACAACGAACAATATGCATTTTCTGCGACTTGAGCTTTTGTCCTGGAGGACTAGAGGGCCCAGCCGAATTCGTCCGTGGCAATAGGCGAGTGGAGTACGCTAGCATTTGTTTCGCTGACATCATTCGCTTCATACGGTTTCGTTGTCCATCGATCACAATATGTATTTC
>NW_017176419.1:0-22424 GCF_001652005.2 Ceratina calcarata | reverse complement strand
TGATAAATTCATTTTTTTTTTTAATTTTGACTTAGACCACTGAGTTAATTTTGACTTATCCACAGACTAATTTTGACTTATCCACAGACAAAATCATGTCGCGTGAAATAAGTGATAAATTCATTTTTTTTTAAATTTCGACTTAGACCACTTTCAGAATTATGGGCACAATAATCGACGCATATTCAAAGTGGGCAAGAACCAAGGCATCATACAGGGTCCCTCAGAAAAAGTGTTAGACTCGAAAAAGAATGATTCTGAACGCCTACAGAATCACCTGTCTTCGGTCCTAACACATTTTCTGGGACATCCTACATATGGCAATTAAAGTACGCGACTTTACAAAGAGAGTAGATGATCTAATGAGCAGTCCAAGTGTTCTAGATGCTTGACAGATAATACGTGATAACTAAAGAGCATAACGAATCGTCATTGACGTCAAGGATGCTGTTCACTATTTGTACGTGCGTGTTTGATGCGAAGCGTGGCAACATCGTACAAATGCATAACGATAATGTGCATACGAGGGAGAATAGAAGCTCTGAAAACGCCAATTGTCGATCGAAGAACAAGAATCTTACTCATGACGCGTACGGGCAAAGAAATTGCATGAACGCAACGTCAGCTCTCGCTTTCACTGACGAAGACAAGGCTGATCTTTGCGTATGTGTACGTACTCAACCATTCGATCGAGTCGTATCCCAGGAAACGTGAACGATCCTTACGCGTTAGTTCTCGTGACTGGCACGGACGAAGCTGAAGAACGTACGAATCATAGGCGCTGAACTGGTCGATGATTTTGTTACGTCGACGGGGGATCGGCGAGGAAAAGACGAAGAAGAACCGAGATCGTTACGCGTGCGAGAGAGACACTCTGGGCCACGATGGATAAATTGCGATTGGCGTGACCTCGTTCCAAAGATCTCGATGAGACGACCCGTGCACTCCTCGACTCTTGGCTCGCTCTTTGCCCCATTTACCCGGACGCGTAGGTCACGTCGGGGACGAAGCGGGCCGCGCCGGGGTCACGATCGAAGCAACAAGAACGAGCGCGCCCGCTCGTTTCCGCGCTCCCGTCGTTAAAAATACATTCCAACCGCAGGTTTCGTTCGTTCAAATTTTTCCTGTGCTCGTCAACGACGATCACTCGTTTCGGGCCGTTCACCGATCGAGACCGATCTGCCGCATTAAAAGTGAAAAACGCGAGTCGCGTCGTATCGACGTTCCGAAACTGACGCCCAAAGATCAAACTCCACAACTTCGACGTGATTTACGTAACTTCAAAACGAGTTTCACTCTTGCCCGTGCTCCGCCAGGCGAAACACCTCACGAATTTCTGAGAAACGAGAAAAAAAAGTGAAAAGTGAAAAATGACGATACGACGAACGTTTTCAACGACTCGTTTGTTTCGGTTCGAGTTAACTTTTGCAGGAACATCGACCTCGCATTTGGAGACTTGATTACGGATTCAAAGAACATAGTCTCGTATAATAATGGTGAGAATCCTCATGAGTATACGACTATAATGTTCCTCGTTACCGAGTGGAATACCCCGAGGGATAATTAAAAAGCTTCTGAAAAAGAAACGCTGAGAGCCTCTGTCAGCGATTAAAATTAGGCTGTACCCCGCGACGTCGTAATAGAAACTGTGTATCTAAAACGAGAACGGGTAACGAATAACAGTTATCGGATTTAAGGGGCTAGGGTAGTCACGTGACTTTCCTAACACGCGTCGGTAAATTCTTGACGTTTTTAGCTCTGTTTTATCGATAACCAGGCAGGAATAGTGCCAAATATCGGTTTACAGGAATACACTGTTCGTCCTTATACAGGGTGTTCGCGAGCATCCACCGTAAGGTCGACGTCGTTCACCGGTCGAGTGAAAGTTCGTTTTTATATTATTAACGACGTCATCTACCAGCGACGTGACGTCGCACATATACCACCTATACTTTGTCCTTCCGTTCAGACGCAAAGAGCACGGGCCATAGGCCATAGGCCACAGGCGGCATAGATAGGCAGTGACAAGCTAATCACGCCTACGGCTCGTGAGATCTGACGCTACTCGATCGAAACGTGGGAGTGGAATATCAGATATCGATCGAACACTCGCATTTTCTTCTAGTTCTATACGTGGGGTGAACGAACATCGTTGTCAAAGGACAATGAGTAAAGAGACTCATCGATCTTACTATAGAGACTTGGGAAAGTAATTTTGACCAAGGAGAAGAACGAAAGAAAAGCATAGATTATCGTCGTTTAAATCCTCACCGTAAAACTGACCGGCTGAAGACCTCTCATTAGACGGAACGCGACTAACGCGTTAAAACGAATCTAACGATAAGTAAAATGACCTTGCGCAAAGAGACGTGAGCGCGGGCAGGTCGACGACCGGTTGGCACGGCTCGCAAGATGCAATAAGGGACGCCTTTCTACAGCCTTGACTGCAACCTCCATTACGTCGCGGGGATCGTCCGTCGCCGTCACGTGTAGACGTGCGTCGAATGACGTATCGCTCTCGGCCGATCGCATCGTCGTTATCGCGTGTGTGAGCCTCGACAACACCCGTTATGCTGTCTCCGTTAAATATTTTTATAAACCTAGCGCGAGACGGTCCTCTCTTCCTTGTCTCGCTCGTCGGTCGCACGTTCTACCGTTTACTTTTACCCATACTGTGCGATCGAATACCCGATTTCACGCGGAGTACATACAATAGATGAACGTTCATCGATTCTATTAAAAAATTCAACAGACATTATCTAATGTTGATTCGCGATGAGATCGGTTATTTCATTTGATCATTGAGATCGTCGACCGCCATTTTGTCAGATTTCAACATTTCTCGGATATCCTACGTCATTCAACAATAAAGCATGTCTAGTTTAAAAGCGTCTCTGTCTTTTTTCATTTCAGGCATCCTAACGAACTGTTGAAGTCAGCAGTTGAATCACTTTTTTTTCTGGCGTTTCAGGAAATAGCGCATAACTTGGTCACCTTTAGTTATTTTTGTACGAAAAAAATATTTTACACAGTTCATTTATAGGCAAATACATCCACGAAGTTTAAAAAAATTCCCCAAAAATGACCTACATTTTAGGCGGTCACACTGGTAAGGCCCCTTAAATAGTATCGAGTGGGGCATATTTTGGTATTATTAGTTTTTCCATAGGTAGACGCGTCAAGGATATATGAAGGTCAACTTTGTTTTTTTAAATAGAATGAGGTACTTTTTTATGTATAAATTCAACTTCAGAGTTAATTGACCGTCCAATATCTGAACGCGGGCGATACTCAACACTGTTCGTAGCTTGCGTCTATTACCTCAACCAACGTTTCAGAAGCTACAGCAAGTCGCGCACGACGCATGCAACGTAATTGAGACCGCGAGTCAACCGGAAACGCTCAGAATCATGAAACGATGATATGAACTATCGACGTTCCGATTAACAGTGGGTGCCTGTTCATTATAAAGTTATACGGCATTTCCTTGTTTACTCTTTGACTCGCATCTCTTCGTGTAGTGCTCTTCACTCAAATACCCTCGGACAGATAAAATGTTCTACGACGATGACGGATGAAAACGCCGAAATGGAAAGAATGATTGATGATAATGAGAAAATGACCGGTACGGGTCGATGTGGAACGTCGAGACCGCTATTATTTCGTTCCTCAGCTTTTTCCACGACGCGTTAACGTCCGTTTAACGGAAAATTGCCACCGTCGACTGATCATTGAAACACGCAACGATAGTACGTCTCGCTGGGAAAGCGAACGTGTCAAGATGAATCAACGGGCCATTGGCATAAAGGCGAGTAAAAGCTTTCGCCAGTGATTTTAGTAAGTAGTCGTATAGAAGTAAATCGATCGACCGTCGTATGAATTATTGGAGAAATGTCGTGTCGCGTGCGATGCAAATCCAAGTAATAAAATCCTGCATAATTTCACACCTGAAAGCTGTTTCCTGAATCTCGGCGACGGATCAGGGTTTCGCGTCACGGTTTTCGCGTTTGGGTCGACGCTCGAATCGTTCCACGATTTCTTCATGTGCAACGAACCACAGTTTCCACACGTGTGGACGCATGTATCTATGTGCATGGATAATTTTGTTCTATTCTTTTAAACGACAAGGAAAGGTCGCACATCCATTGCCGTGTCAGGCCCTGGTTATGGTCATTGCGCCAATTCAGTTTGACATCCGTCCACGTCATTCGTTCGCGTGTGGACAGCCACTTCGCTTCGTCGTTTAATAGCCGGGACAGGACGACCGACGACTTTTCGACGTACGAATTCGAAAGGGGTCGTTGACGCTGGGGGGACACGATCGTCACGAACGATATCTTCCCTCCTGGGTCGGAACCTCCCTCGCCGCTGAACTCGGGAAATAAATGCACCGTGACTCACGTCCGAACATTTACATAATTTAAATAAAAAATGTGTTGCTCTGTCGAACCACTGAGATATTACTAAAGAGTGGCAGTGCCTGTATAATCGTTGGGACAGCGAATGGGGCCCAAAACACTTGTGTGGCTATCGTGAATCACAATCACGTATATGCGAGACTCTAGATATTCAGATCACTGCGATCACTGCAATCACTTGGCATCGTAATTCACAAATTCACGTCATCTTCACAGTCCACTCTCCACCAATGAAAAGCGATCACGAAAATCACTGTGATTTGAAGCGCACGTGATCGAAACACTCGTGATAGAAAAGTAGCAGTTTACGCCACTAAGTAACTATGAATGATAGAAAAAAACATTTTATATGAAACTTGTAGCTTTTGACAGTATTTACAATTTTCGTTTCAAACACAATTAATTAGTTCGTTCATTGCCAAATAATTACATATTCCTTAACGAGTGAAGTCAGAAGTAAATTGTATCTGGCAACTGTTTAACACCGACGAGTATCTTGTTTTCTAATTCTTGTTTCTTGTTGGTTTTTGTCTCGTTCCGACTCCGTTGTTCAAATAGCAGCGTATCGATGATGATACGGTCACAGCGATCTACCCCCTGATGACCTTGCCTCTGCTCGTCCCTTCTGCCGATCATTGTAAGTATCGTCGCATTGTTCTGGTTCACCGGCCAACATCCGTGTTCACATTCGAATCGGCTAAACTCCTATATCGTCCACAGACGTCGATCGATCGTCCGTCCTATTTATAATCTATCTCTCTATCTATATTCTATATATACACGTTTTCGATTGTGACGCGTTTTAAGTAACATCAAAATCTCGTCGACGAGAGACGTTTCACATATTTATGCGGCTCGGAATTTTCTCATGGTTCGCTGCGCCATTCAGATTCCTGACGCATAGCAACGGAACAAAGGAAGCGTCAAGACAGTATCAAAGCCTACCTACGCCGTATACATACGTACATGTATGTATCTGTTTTCTAGTCATTTTCTCACTTCTCAGGACTCGCATACCATTCGCCTGACGCTTTCTCTGCTTCCGAGTTTATTACGGTCGTTCGGTAAGCTCTGCGGATTTCACGGATCTATAGAAAAATTTAATTCCAAGAAAACACAAATGGCGCAGCTGACGTACCAGTAGAAACGTACCGAACGCTAAGAGAAAAATGCACGACGCCCGAACGGCGATTGATAATGCGAGTTTTAACCGCACGTACCTCTCGTTTCACGATAAAATTCCGCACAGTTTCGTGCATATTCCGGTTTTAAATTCGTACACAAAATCAGGATACTAGGATCAAAGAGAGGCTATCGACCGAACGCTCGGTGTGACAATTTAGTAAAGCATCGCGAAAGTCCTCTTCGAAACCGGTTCCGATCGACGCACGGAGAGGCGTCCGCACCGAAAAGCCGGTCAAAAGTCGATTCCAACGCTTTGGGTGAACCTTAACTTCTATCGGTCGACGTCGTACGACGCAAAAGTATGAAACAACGCGGCATCGTGCAGTACGAGAAGACATAACGTACCGGATTGGGTTATCGCTGGGAAAATACGCCTTCTCGGTATGGAATGGTGTCCCGAACGTCATCACCGAACAAGTGGACGATCGTTGTCGTCCGTCGTTGGTCCTCCAGTCTTCTCTACGACCGCCAAACAATTCGGCTAGTCAGCTGATCGCGCGATGTCTCATCGCTTTGCTTACTGTACGCATTATCGGACTCCGGAGACTCGACTTCCCGTCGCGGCCGTCACACCGCGGGATTCGACCGTTAAAACACTGGCCCGGGTTTAAACACGATTCGTGTTCACGGATCTCCGGTGATGATCGGAGACACAACGGGCCTCTCTTCCGGTGTCACGATCACGCCCGTTCCACTTCGCAAAGACTGACCACCGCGAACTCGAGAACTTCGATCTATCTCAAGTCGAATCTCCGTACTGGAGCTGCACTTTCGCGAGATCCGTACGCTCGGTGGTACCACAGGAAGTGAGCGTTTGCAACGAACGACGCGGCTACGCTACGAGGTTCGGCTAGTGTCACGAGTAACGGTACGTTGCCCGAACACGAATCACGCATGGAAATTCAACGAACGACACACGCGCGCATCACACTGCTGGAGCGAAAACCGAGTGCAACGACCGGTTCGCATTTATTTTTTATTATCGTCCAGCGTTCACACGATCCGCGTCGCATTAACCGCGTCGTTCCCGATGATTTTTTCCCGTAGATAAGTATCGAAATACGGCTACTTCGTGTGGAAGAGTCCCGAACCGACGGACATACAGGTCGCGAGTGCAACGCGGTCGTATATATGAGAAAAGTACGATTTAGACACCCTGTATACGTCGATCGGAGCCAAGACGTTCCGACAAGCGAAGAACCTACTCCCGCCACGTCTAGCGACCGACTAACTCTGGTCGTCTCTCGTCCCTTGTCCCGGTTCCCCGTCTCTCGTCTCCCGTTCGGAGGCTCAGAGGAGAGGAGAAACCAGACGGACGTGGGGAACGTCGCCCACTTCCTCTCTCCCGTCCCTGACACCCTCGCCAACGCGCCATCGCACTACCGTCGACGTCGACCGTGGACCTCGACCCTCTAAAACCGCATCTTGCCATCGATGCAATATAGAATCAGCGGCAACGAGGAAAAATTGTGTAAAACCTGCCCGATATGATTATTGTTATTTTAAAAAGGAACTTTTTATGCATTTATCGTGAGACGTTGTTCATTGAACGGATACTCCGTCGTTGCTCGACGTCGTAGAATCCAAATTTGTTTTCCAAAGGTCTATGGTAAAATCAATAAACGAAGGACGGTGGTACTTCGTATCGATCCGTTCTCTAGATGCGAACGCATCGACGTGGTACAAAGAAATATGAGAACGAAGTATGGAACGCAATACGAATTTAGAGTCGTTTGAAGCATCCTTTCGACTCCGCCCGGGCGCTGCGAGCAGCTTTTTTTTCTCTCGTCTGTCAGCATCAGTCAGCATCGGAGACGCTTCCGACTAGGGATGTTCGATTCTCCACAAATCTGGATAATCGAAATTCGAGCAAAAAATTCTTCTATAAAATCGAAATGAGAGAATCGATCTCGTTGGATTGGATTTCTCGAATTGTCCTCGAAAGAGAAACGAAGAGTACGGCGAAGGCGTCAGCCGGAAGAGGTTTTAACGAAGCAGCTGGTACTTTTTTCATTGAATGAGTTCAGAAGAATGAAATAGTCGACACGGTGTTGTGTCACGGTCGGTCGACACGGACACGCGTATGTTCAATATTTCCTGTAACCTAAAAGTACAGGTGGAACAATCGGAACGCGTCCAGCGCAGTTCTCTCCGTTCTAAACCCGGTTAACTTGGTTCCGCGAGGCAGCGGACCAGAAGGAAAACTCTCTGAAAGCCGTCGCGCAACTGGTCCACGTGTCCGGCGTTGCAGTGACGAAACGGCACGATTTCATCGTCGGCGCAAACATTTGGTCAGGTTCGGCAAACCGTGTCGTTCCGGAAAATTCTGCGGGAAACCTTCGATTGTCCCGATTTTTCACTCCCAGCGGGGATTCAGAGGATTCTCGTGGGTCGACAAAGAGAATTCGGTCCGCCGAGGGCTGCTGGCTCTCTGCCAGAGGGAACCGAGATGGAACGTCGGACACAATTTCGAGACGGAAGACCCGCCAGTACGGCACGAACATGCGTGCTCCGTCGTTCCGTTCTAAATACCCTTTCGTGCCAATGGATAGGCGATCAGCTTCTAAACGAGACGCGGATCGACGGTGAAACGCTTTCCGAAGGAAAATACGACGAAGATGAGCCGCCCTGATGTTTCGAACTTAAAAAAGTATCTACACCACTACGCCATTCGGTCTGCATGAGGTAGTTGCGTTTTGTCTTTTCGTAATATTTTTGTATACGCACGTGTATCGAGTTAACAAAGAGAATAAATCTTAACTTTTCTAAGTATTAGGTCTAGTAATAATTAGTGTCGTTTTTTAGTGTTCGTTTATGTATTGGAAAACGACATTAATTGTTACTAGACTTGATATCTAGCAACAAAAGGTGTGTTTCTATCCATGAGAACCCAACAGTTCCGACGTGCGAGTCGACGATCATCGATCGACCAGTGTTCGACGCGCAAAAGGAATACGTAAAGTCGATCGAAACGCAATTGCCAGTCGCTACTGTGATAGACACGAGTGCACCAAACCAAACACGGTGGCGTACAAATATTTTCCAATATGCAAATATTTATTTAACAACGTACACATTCAAATGGACGGACATCGGTAGTTAGTTTACTCAAGAAATAAAAAGAACCACGCGACCGACCGGTCGCTTCGCGGTTCACATGGAATTCCATATTGTAAGCATCAGAAGTACTCGTGCGAAGCTTCACTTCTTTTACACGTTACAGAATTGTGTACATTGAGTAAACGCGCCGGTAGAACTTATTTTTAAATCGAAGGAGGTGCCGATCACTAAAACTGTACTACGTTAAATATATTTTTCTTCCAAAAGTATTTATTTCGTTATCATCGATCTTCTCGTCACAATCTTCTGATAAACTTGCACGTAGCGCACGTTCCATCGCATTGAATGTACTTCTTCCTCGAAGCATTCCTTTCGTCTCATTGCTCTCAATTATATCGTCTTCGAATCCTTCCTCATGATTCGATCTAAAATTTACTTGTCTCGGAAGTCGCCAGTGCCGACATTTTCCATCGGCGATTGACGTTGAGAGCACGGGGTGAACATGATCATCGAGGTATTTTTCACCGATTCAAGATGAAACTACCCGAAAAACTAAGTGGTAAGCGGAATTCTGTGGGATACTTTGGGATATATGCGCCCTTTCAGGGTACATTCGGCTTAAACGCGTATAAGTCGACTTGTATCCGACATATACATAAAACATTACTGAATTCCTCATGAGAACACACGAAGAAGGTGTATTTCAACGGAAGGTACACGAAAAACTAGTTGGTAAGCGGAATTCTGAGGGATACTAGGGGATATAGGCGCCATTTCAAGGTACATTCGGCTTGAACATCTAGGTATTTTTCACCGATTCAAGATGAACGGTTCAGCGCCGGTCACAACCCATACCTCGAAATTGATCCACTTGATGATCACGTAAAAGAAGACCAACCGATTGATCGTGCAAACGATCTCGAAAAGGTTGCTCTCGACGGGCACTCCAAACAACAGGTCCCGAAGAACCGGCGCATCCTTGAGGAACGCTTGCTCGTAAATCTCGTAATCGTGATCACGCGTCGCATCGTTCGTTTCGATCGTCGTTATCGTTTCGGGTGTGTCAGTCGTCGCGGGATCCGTCTCGACGGATCCTTTCACCCTCTGTGTCCAGCCTTCGATCGCCTCGACGACGGAAAGCATCTCACCCATGATCAAATCTTGATTCGAGTTCGACGAGTCGTTAATCGCGACCGTAGGTCGCCCCTGCGTCAAGGTTTCAATTACAATTTATCACGTAGAAAGTCACGTTCAGGGCAAGGTCGGGTCGACTGCGATCGTAGCGGACCACCACTCGTCACATGTTCAGTCGAAGATCTGTGATCGTCGCGACCGACGAACGACTGATCGCGATCGTCGGTTCCCGGCGTAGAACGCCAAATTTGATGTACTTTCAGTTACCTAACCGCTCTAGAATCATCGTCATCGGTTAAAAGTGCCGAGCACGTTGCGAAACTGTTACGTACAAGCATCGATGCACCGATGCGCGGTTCCATCTTTCGGTCGACGAGAACCTTGGTAGAGCGAAGAAATGAGGTGACCTCACGGGAGAAAATGTTACGATTTCAAACATTGACTTTCCATTAAGAAGGTACTGTCGAGTTAACTGGTAATTCCACTTATGGAATTAACAGACTCTGTACTTCAGCGAAATAATGTATTTATCATACAGTATTATAACGTATTTATTATAATACTGTAGGCGAAATTCGGGAATGAAGAACAAAGGTTCTGGAGAACAGAAACATTAATTTATTCATATCGGCAATTTTTCGACACGTGAGAATTATTACGAAATCGAATTTTCTCCGGTTCGCTTTTGGATTTGAATTAATACGCAGGAGCGTCCGGAGTGTTCCTGTACACTTTTCTCGAGGCGACCGGTAGATAAGATACTCCAGCCGTTCTCTCCCACGGAGAATGACCTAGGTTAAACCTCCGAACTCTCTCCTAACGCGAAACTCGGATTTGAACTTATTATACAGAGGCGTCTGGAGTTTTCTGTACTCTATTCTCGAGGCGACCGGCGGATACTTCAGTCATTCTCTCCTACGAAGAATAACCCAGGTTATATCTTCTTACTCTCCTCTGACGCAAACTATGCCTACTCCTAGAGGACGACCGGTGGTTATTCCGACCGTTTTTTCTTTTACACGAGAGATTTCTACTTCTACAGGACGACTGGTGGATAGTCCGACCGTTTTCTCTCAACACTCTTAACCTAAGCATTCACAGGCGTCCGGGTGACGTCCCCTGTACTCGGTTTCTGGTTTGGCGTCTCCAAAGGACGACCCAGGGTAGTACTGTACTTTCCTAGCTACAGTGGACGTCCGATAGCTAGACTTCGTACTCTCCTTCTCAGTTGGACGACCGATGGCTTACCTCGTTTTCTTCCAATCGAGCACAGCAAGAGAATACGAGGATTCCTTATATAGTTACGCGTTGCTAACGACGCTGTTAATAAACAATTCTTGTCGCTAGGCTAGCGGCCTTGTGGTTTTTGATAGATCGTTTTCTTATCGGCTGTTGATTAATTTTCGTGGTCGTTATCATGATGTAAGGAAACAAGGTGTGTTCTTGAGGCAGGCGCGTTTTGACTCGTTCTGCGCATGTAGCCCACTTTCGGCCATATTGTAATATGGCGACGTAATGTTTAAATTTAAAAACACGGCATAATTGAACAATCGATAGAATATTGAAAAATGCCATCGTGTTTGGTAAAATCGTGTAGAAATCGGAGTGGGAACAAGATGAACACAGATATTCAGTTGCATAGATTTCCTGCAGATTCGACACTTGCTGATTTGTGGATGAAAGCTTGTGGAAATGAAAAAATGAACCTAAAAGATGGTAACGTCAATTATTTGTTCCGTAATTCCATAGTGATTTATAAAACATGTCTATAAACAATGTACTAGTGCATGTAGTATCATGTAGTAACATATTGAATATTTCGAGTGTGTAATTTCATGTGTAATTTCTGTTCAATAATTACGCGTTGTTTTGCGAATTGTGATTGGTTGAAAATCCAGTATGGCCGAAGAAGGGCCGAAAATATGATTAGTTGATAATTGGGATGCGCTAGAACACACCTTGTTTCCTTACATTATGGTCGTTATAGTATTTGTTTTAATTCTTAGCGGCGATACATTGTCCAGGGTTCTATTTTTTAAATCATTTTCACCAATGCCTAATTCATTCCCCTCCACGATGGACGCAGAAGGGGTACTCAATATGTGAAAGTAGTTGTCACAAGAATGTGTACTTTCCAAATCGATGTTTATAATGGCCAATGAGAGGAATCGCAATGGAAAAACGAATCGAAAACGTCGTAGAACGGTGAAAGCAGTTGGGGGCATTTGAATCGTTGAAATACCAGGAATATCACAGAGGGATCGTTCAGGCCGTTGACACCGGGTCGTTCCTATAAATAAAGGGCCTACGGGGTGCATCGCAGGATCCCGAATGCTCCCGAATTAGCTACAACGACGTCGGGGCAAAATGAAGCAGAGTGTACGGGCACGGACCACACAAATGATTTTCGTTCGTCGTCGGCAACGACCAAACGGGCATCGGAAATCAATGAATTTTACGTGCCAAACGCACTCATCGGGTCGAAACCGCGGCTCGGTGATAAAGAGATCCTTCCGACGAACATCGATCGGAGATAACCAGCGCGTCATCGGCTTTTATTCTAACAGGCGGGCATCGTCGTAATACCTGAGTAAATACAAAGACGTGCGACGTTTCACTGGCGTCACGAACGTTACGCGATCGTGTCTCGTTTCGCTGCACAATTCATGTTTGGATTTAGATTTTTCTTTTCAGCGAATTCCCTTTGTGCGTTCGACCCTCGGGGATCGAGGCCTTGACCTCGGCTCTTTAAATTGCTTACCGCGTAGGAAGCGTACCATGTTTCAAGCCTTTGGGAAAGTGTCTATCGCCCTAGCTGACCCTTAACCGTTCCTTCTACGTACGTACGTACGTGAATAGGCCCCTCGGTATGAATACGTCGACACAGGTTCACGGTTGCAACAGAAATATTCGTCGTGTCAAGGCCATCGAACGATATCATCCGGCAAGGACGGAACGTTCTCGAACTGAAACAAAATGATCGTCGCCTCGACTTCGTCGGACGAGAACTTCGAAGCCAAAAGATCTCAGGAACATCGTCGTCGGATTTTTGGTCACGCTCGTCAAACGTGTTACGTACGTCTGGGAAATGGGTAAGGAAATTAGACGAAGAGAGGAAACTGAAGTGAATAGGTCGGCGGTCGATGGAAGTCGAAGAGGGACAGAATATGAATGGGCGAACGGTCGATGGAAAATGGAGAGAAACGTCAAAAGCCGAGGAAGACGAGAAGGAGAAAGACGGGGAACGTCCTGGCTGCTGCGGGATCGATAGAACGGAGCTGCGTGATACTCGGTTTTCCGTGCAGAAAACCGATGGACGCGCTGGAACGAGATAACAGATACGCGATGAGCAAAACCTTTAGAATATCGCGACTGATGTAAGTCGAAAGAAATCTTATACCTGTCCTTCTTGTGATTCGCAAACGAAAGTTCAACGGTTCCGTTTTTCAAATGGACATTTCCGTCTGATAATCCAATTTCGATCCCTCGGATTCAAACGTCGAACGTCCTAATAGGATTTTTTATCATATTCTCGAACGAGCGTCTTTGTCTCGACGCGAGCGGAAGGTTTAAGAACGAAGAACGGACTGTATTTTGATCAGAGAAAGACGTCAAAGATCGTGAACGGAAACGATCACCAGAGAGAGGTCTCCTACGGTGATACAAGAACGACGTTCGATTCGGTCCGGTCAGAGTTCACCGGTCAGTGACCTCGGTCCGTTCCAGTCACCTGCTCTAGCGGTGACAAAACAGCTATCGCAGTCGCCCGCGAAACTATAATTCACATGCGCCGATGCGACGGTCTCGACCTCGTCATGGACGACCTCGCTGCGCAAACGTGTCGGCCACGCGATGGGTGCACGCGAGACTCACGCTCGATCTGCACACGTATCGAGCGACGTTCACGTTCGTACGAGCACACGGCTAGAGTACGTCAGGTAACGCGTCGAGAACGGATGGAACCACCTGCCCGGTTCATCTCGTTCTCTGTTTAATTTTATAGCTTTAAATTCGTAATAAGATTTCCTTACGAACACCAAGAGAACCATCAGACTGGGATGAAAACAGAATTCCATTACTAACGCTACCCTCATCGTCGCACTGATCGCCATTGTTCGATGTAATCTTGTTACACGATTACAACGTAACGATCTTTCGACAATGATACACCGATTGTTTAGACAATCGTCGTTCGTGCACTGATTCTTGAATGATCGATCGACGGTCGATCACGATTAAAGGTGAAGAATGTACACAACGAATCGAACGAGTCGAAAGCATCGAACAAAGGCATGCAAGCAGGTGAATCTCGTCGATCGTGAGATCGTCAGAGAGGGAACGACGGAAGGATCGTCGACGACATTCATCTACTTACTTACTTGCTGTCGTCGTTCCCTAGCTGACAAGACGACGATTCGTCGCTGTCATCGCCGTCGGCCTCTTCCGTCGGGGGTTGCGCTGCTGCGGCATGGCTTCTGTCGCCGGTCTCCAGGTCAGCGACGAGAGTGTACATCGACGGTGTTTAAACGAACGCGTAACGTCGCTTTCTGGACGACATCGTCGTCGAACACGTGTGTTACACGCGTAAAATCGTTTCGAACGTTGCCTCTCGCGTCGCACCACTGATAACGTATGACTTATTGGCTGGACTTGCCAAGAGGGCCAATTTCCTTTCACGAGCTCTTGCCCCTTGCTGCGTGCACTCGACCAGCGCCCTCCCGCCATTATATTGGTTTCTGTACAAAATACTTTCCAGTGGCGGCATCTGACGATGATTCTCCAGAAACTCGTTTCAACGTTACCGTCTTTGAGGAATTTCGATGATCATAAAACGTAATTAGTGTCAGCTGGCATCATTGAGATAATATATATAGAGGAGGTGAGTCATAGGAACCTCTGCAAGTGAAAATGTCTCGAATGATAGAAAAAGAGAAAGAATCGGTTGTCGGTTGTATCGGTTCTTCCCTAATGGCGCATGCGCACTGCTCAGTAGCAGCAGTTTAATATTTGTTTTTGTTGTTGGATATGTGTATTATACGCGTCATTAGACAAGGACAGAACAGGTAACCGGTCTTTTTTCTCTTTCTAACAGAAGGACAGGTTTTGGCGCGGTTCATCTCTTCTATGTGTATTATCTCTATGGCTGGCATCGGCTGTTAATCGTCTATTAATTATCGTGACGACCCGCCGTTATATCCTGAGATAATTCCATAGTTCCTGTAACGATATGTGACAACTTCTAATGAATGCGGTCGAAACATATGTTCAAACGATTGGAGGTCAAAGGAAGTTGTATAGAATCGGAGGAAGACCGATGTGCGCTTCTTTCTTCTCTCTCGTGTGATACCACGGTCTTTTGTAGGTCATAGTCGTAGCGTCCCTTTCGTGTTCCTTCTCTAAAAATAACCAGGGAAAGGAATCGATAGGTTCGGGCGAAACTCTTCTTTGCTCAGATAAGAAACGATGGCAACATGCAAAGGATATAAACTGCCCTTTCCACGTGTACGTGTAGTACCAAGTTTCATTAAGGTAAACGTTCCAATTTCCACTCACTGGCTCATCCTTCCAGTACATTTTATAATTCAAACAGTACAAATATACACTTATATACATAATACACATAGAACAATTTGAATGAACATGCATTTCTTAATGTATCTTCAAAAATACTGTGCAGTAGTTGCATAAAAAATTATATTTCTGTACTGACGTTCGGTCGAAATGTTTACACCTAAAATACATCAGGCATGTCAAACAAACGGCCCGCTATTGATAACCAATACGTTTATTTTACTTTTGACAACACTGGATCTATATTCGGTAGCACACATTTGTGCGGACAACCATTTTCTACTTTAAAAAATAATAAAACTGCAGAAGGATCAACATTAACAGACAAACATATGCAAGTAATTTTAAAAATAACTACAGCTCAACAAATTCAACCAAATTTGGACAGTGTAAACATTATTTGACTATACTGAATGGTATAATACTTAATATGGCCCTCAATAGTTAACGAGCTTGACATGCCTGCTATGCATGTATCATCGTTACGTTATAAAAATCGATGCGTTCGCGTCGAATCACGACGATGAAACTTTCGTCGCGGTTTAAGGCACGTGAGTGGGTATTCCCAATTTTTCGTTCAGTTTCCCTGACGGTATCGCTCACAGATCTTTGAATTAAAAATTAATTATTGTATACTTGCGGTCCCGAGAGTCTAGGACCGGGCACAGTTCAGTTTTTAATCGTTTTACGCATCTCAATGCTTTACCGTGCATACTGAACCGTCTGGAGGGAGTTCGCTGCGACCCCCACCACCTTCCAAACTGCGCGAAACGGTCCTAGACTCTCGGGACCACGAGTATAGCTTGCCTCGTCGTCGAACAGATACACGATCGAAATATAAGTATTCGTAAGAACTAATTGTTGAACGATCGTTGAACGACAACGACACGTACACGAATGGTGAGTCGATTAGTTGTCATAGAATCTGCGCGTAATTGTTAATAACTTTTTTCTCGGTTCACGTACGCGTGCCGTCGTCTTTATTTGTCCTTTTTATTCTCTGGACCGACAGTTTCGTTGACAGCGGTCGTATCTGTATTTGTCTCGTCGTTAGGTCCGTTTTTCGACGTCTCGTCGCCTTTAGTTTCCTTCATGTCAGCTTTTTCTTCTGTTTCCTCTTCCTCCAAAAGATAGTCCCAATCTTGCGGCTCGTCGCGACCATCGTGTACCCTGTTCAACTCTTTCTTCAACATCGCAAGGCATTCTCTACGTTCTTTCCATTTCTCTGCCTGCTCGGGATTCTTCACCTCTTCGCCGTGTTCGAGCTTCTCTTTTTCTTCACATTCCATTATATATTTCTCATAGTTTTCTACCTGAATTTCGTAAAAGTCATGAAATAGAAAATTATAACGTGACAGAAGTGCGAATATGCAGATGATACAACTAAATATAGATTCAACGAGCCTTGTCCTGTAACATCTGTTGGACTTGATTCTGTCTCTTCAAGTGTCGTGGTAGCCAAAAGCAGGCCTGGATGAGCCGCAGAAATATCCAGACTGCTCCAGCGAGAGCCAAGTACGAATAGGCGGTGAAAACCATACTTACAAAATCGACCGAAACCTGTTGATGTTTCATAACGAAAATTCGTTACTTCGTTACTCTTGGCCAGACCTGTGATCAACGAATAAATAAAATAATATCATCTGCATGATCGATTCTATGACGAATGTCGATCCGATCAGTTGAAAAAGGAAACGTATGCTGTAACGTGGCGTGCCGTGCGTGTAACGGACGTCGATGGTTCGCGACATCCGCGAGCTCATCGACGATGATATACCGTGAATGTATCGATTGCACTTAATTTTTTAACAAGTATAAACGTAAACGTGCATTAAACGTGCATCGTGAATGCATTCTGTACAGTTGCAAATTTAAGTAATCTTCGATTTTCCATTTTCACGTGATCCGTTCGCCACTCCTGGCCAACAATTTATTGCATTGTGAATCGGATTTTACAAAATGTGTTACACCAAAATGCGCACGTCCAGAATTTATAAAAATGATTATGTTACACTCACCATATTATTCAAATTGACGTTAAATTACTGTCGAACAACATGTTCACAGCCACGTCGTTTACTCGTATTTTATGCAAATAAAAAGTTCAACGACCATTAAATATTTCTTATGTATAACAATAAAGAGGTACGCCAAGTATAGGAAGTAAAAACTATGTAATATATTGTACGAGGTCTCACTTTTATTTGAACTTTAATCGTACCGCGTTTCATTCGTTCGGTAACGCTAAAATTTTTTCTTCGTATTACTTACCTTTCTTAACGAAGCGAGAGTGCGATCATGACACGTAGAACGCGATTTTGATACGGAAAAAAATTGCAACCTGATAGGAGTACTTAAGTAGAAGAAACTACGATATGTCAGACCGACAGGTAAAGCGCTACTATTCACTACTGACCCTTATCGAAATAATCGATATATGGATGTAGCATAGTCACAGTAGCCACAGCCACGTACGATCGAAACGGTCGCTCCGACATTTCCACGACCACCTCGTCGACGTTCCGCATAATTAATAATTTATCGTTAACAGATTTACCCGTTGTTAATTGTTCCCATTCAGCTGTATAAAACATGATATCGGACCATCTAGTGATTTCTGAAAAATATCTCTGCATTAAGGACATCTTTTGAAATAAGACTTGTTACACATTGTAAAGTAGTCTACAAAAACTGTATTATGACATTAAAGCATTAAGAAAGTACAGTGGAAACAATTAACCCCTTGAACGACAATTTATTTTTAGTCAGCACTTGAAAAAGAGGAAAGTTTATGACGAGCTGGATTCGTCATTTCCGTTCAAGGGGTTAATATTCACGAAAGAAGTTCAAAATGTCGAATTTACGTGTATATAAGGGTACGCGGTGCCCGACGGCAATGCTGCCCCCTGACGGGCCTCAAATTTTTTCGTGCACGGCTCGCTTCCCCTCTTTTTCGCTCGTATTTCGAGCCCCACTACTATTCCCCTCATGCGCCTTCGCTGACCATTCCTAGCATATCCCCATCAAGTGCCAGACCCCACCATGGTCGCGTCGTCCCCACTTTCCGGCCGACCGAAAAAGTATGCGATGCCTGCATTGCCTGCCTCAAACTTGCCTTCGGGCCGCTACCGCACCCCTTGATTTGGAGTGTGTGCGGCTGTCAAAAGTCGTAAGATAGAAGAGTAAGGCGACGAAGTTCCAAGAAACGAGAAGCTCTAAGGGATCTCTATCCCTCTTTTTATACTCTCTGTCTGTATTTGCATTATCTTGCAGTAAATACAGCTATGTTGGGGATAGAAGTTCAGTATTCGATCGAATCACTTGAATTTATAATATTGTCAATCACTCGGAAATATTATCGGTACGCAAGCATGTGGTTTACGCGTCCGAGTTCAGCAAGCATGCATTATACACCAAGAAAGAAAAAGATTCCTTCGTCGGCGAACATTCCCCCTCCCATTAAAAAGTGTACCACCAGTTCTGGAACATCCTGTATAGCTCAATGATTGTTCCATTAGAAAAAAGTAACGTTACGAATGAAACTCAAATGGACGGTTAAATAAAAGAAATGGAATGATTTTCAAATAGATGAGTCGTCGAAGGAATGGACGAAACATCGCGCCATAGCGCACAGGAAATAGAAATATAAAAACATATTTAAAGAAATATATTTATAATTTAATCTTAGCAAAAAAATATAAAAAGAATATATTATAGATTTATTGCTATAAAATGTAAGTCAGCTAAAAATCAGCGTTCTTATAAATAAAAAATATAATAAAATGATACACGTATTTTCGGTAGTACAATACAGATCACGGGTCACGGGTAATGAAAATCAATACGTTAACGACGAGATACATCTGATAGTCGCGCTTACGGTTTGTCAAGAACGTAAGACGGATCTAAAACTAGAAGGAATGGATAAGTGAAATGAAGAATACATACTTTTATTTTTACAGAGATAACTTAGAAATAAAACGGTCCACGACCCAACTAACATTAATGTCGTCTAAATACAAATTGACACTTCGTAGCGTGTTAATTAGCAAGACTCATTTAGCATTAGCCTGGAGAACTTATTGCGTATCGTTTAACTATCAAATTCTAATGTTTTCATAATTTACTTCGTTCGTCTTCTACGAGATTATACACGCTGATCTATTGTACTCGTAGAGAGTAAACGGATGTACATAGGATGTGTGTGACAGCGTGGTCGTTAACAGGAAGGAACAAGGCCCATTGCACTTTTAGGTTTCTCGTATATCGTACGATCATAGAATCTGTTTCGCTCGAGGGGGAGGAATATTTACGTCGTGGACCTTACATAGAACAAGAGGTACGGGGTGGCGGAGTTCCGCGGGTTCGGTGCTAATTTATCTTCTAACTCGCGCAACGGTATCACGTGCACTGCTTCGTCGTCGCATTCCAGCCACGTACTAGGAAGCTTGTGGCGTCTGACGCCGCAGCAATCCATGCTGCGACAACCAAATCTGATCAGCTGCTCCTTGTTTTCGCTCGCGCTCGGCTTGCTTCGAAAATACTTCAATATACCGGACGATTTGTCCGAAGACGAATTCGCGTTTGTGCCGCTGCCACCTCCGCCGCCGCCACTGCCGCTGCCACTCACGCTGCCGCCGCTGCCGCTCTGACCGGAAGTTTGCCTCTTGCTGTCTCTGTCACACTGAAAGTACTCTGTGAACGCGGATTCGTCGGGCAGGCGAGTGTATGCGACGTAGTGACCAGCTGTCATCGTCGCGCCTTGATGCATTATAACGGAATACAGTTTATATACATGTCGCGACTCCGATCTGCCGCCGGCTGTGGTTCCACGCGTCTGATCGTTGTTGCACTCCTCGCAGAAACATTGCAACGTCAACGGCGTTGGCATATGGTTATTTATTTTCTCCATCGACCTGACAAAGAGCAACGTACGTTCTTAGATACGGCGGTTCTACTAGCTTTATTTGGAAAACGCATGAACGCAAGTGCGGATAAGAGATCTTACCCTGCCGCGGTAGAGAATCTCTTTAACTGCAATATGAGCAACCTCGGTAACGATGGGAAACACACTGCTCTGCGAGCTTCGTTGTATCGAAGACAACGACTGCACCAGTACTTGTCTCGACCCCAGAGAAGCTCGCTAGTCACTACCGCGCGTTTATAGACCTCGCTACTGTCTATGGGCCTCGCATCTTTGTCTGGAAGCAAACGCGTTTACAGTTCGATCGTCACGGAGCGTTCAGGTACGAATGGCCCTCGTCGTTACCTACCTTTCTCGCTCGATCTGTCAATGTCGATAGGCACGCATATGTCGCAGAACGTTTCTTTCCGCTCGGTGACGTGTTCGCACTCGAGACACGTGGTCCGCAGAAGGCTGACGCCTTCGAAATCCTCGGAAATGAAACATTTCTTGCTCTCCGGCCTGTGACTGTTCGCGTCTCCGTTACTCTCGGAGAATTCGGTGTGACCGTTCTCGTACTTCATGCAGTATTTCATGTAGTATTTCATGTTCTCGTAAGGTCTAGAGGACACGCCGTTCAGATTCGACTGTACGAGACAGGACGAGCTGTCCCTCGACGTCAGCTTCTTCTTCTTTCTAGACTTACGAATGCTTCGTTTGTTCGAATTATTACCTTCCGACTGTGCATCTGGCAGATGTTCCGTGGAAAAATCCGACGCTCCGTCGCTACTCTGCCCGAATTGACTTTCTCTGTGTTTCACCAACAACTGGAACGTTTCCCTAATGTTATCGAGTAGGCACACCAACAGCTCATGAGCGTCCTGCTGCTGATTCCCTTCGAAAATAGGGTTCACGTCCCTGAGGGCTTGCAGAAATGCGTCTGGTTGATAGGGCTCGCTGTTTTCTTTCGCCTCGGACGCGCGCAAGGCCATGAACAGTTCGTGCAGCTTCTCGGTAGCTATTTGTATTCTGTGCTTGTTCGTATCTCCCGTCGGTCCAGCCAGAGCCAATAGATCTTTACTGCTCCAACTCCTGCTACCGCTCGACGTTAACGATACCCCGGTTCTACCTAGAGACGACGATTTCGCCTGGCGAAAGGGAAACGTCGTGCTACAGAAAAGTGTATTTTTCCCCGTGACAAAACTTACTTTAGTTTGAAGTTGTTTGTCGTTCAAATTGGACAGGTCGGTGGCCAAATGATGCAAGTTATGTAGAAAGGATGGTGCGAACCGTAAAGTATATATCACACTGTTCAAAAAACACGTATTCCCTAAATTACACAAAGTGGCTATTCTCAATCCTTCGGAACCACTGCTAGACACGTCGTAACTTCCATCTTGATGATTGCTCAGCTGATTGCGATAACCATTCAACATTTTGCTTGTACCTTCAGAAATTAATGAACGTGGAATTAGAAAGATTTCTTTGACAATGTTCGGTTTCTATCTCCGTTACGTACTATAGGTAATAAAGATATTCCTGTTCAAACGGCCCTCCCTCTCAGAAATCTGAGGAGCCTGAAAAATGTTAGAGCTCGTATGCTCGCGGCCAGAAAGGGACAAACAAATTCTCTTCCTAGGGGGAACAGAACGCTTATCTGCATCTTCCTCTGTTTCTAATACTGTCATTTTCTGTTGACCTGGAACAATCAATCGACCGTTGTACACGGATCGTACGGTCGACACAGTTTGATTCGAGCCATACGTCGAGCATCCTCTACGATCGCGTTCGTTTCATGATAATTCGCTTCGAGCCACGTTAATCACGTTAATTCATAATATAAAGACGTGTCTATAGTCTATTTACTTACGTATTATTCGGTAGGGAATTCATGGAACAGATCAGTTGGTCGTATTTAATTGATCGAGAAAATGTGTCTGATACAATTGAACCACGTTAGATTCGTTGAGTAACGAGAACTACATTTCTACTGTGATATCCTGGCGATGGAACACTGTTTCTACAATTATAATATTACGGTGCGTGTAGCCATTACCATTGCCATTGCCCGTTGCAACCGTTGCAACATCATATCACCGAGGAGATACTTATAAAGAGTGGTAGCCTTATGGGACTTGGTGTCGCACGAAAAA
>NW_017176418.1:0-998 GCF_001652005.2 Ceratina calcarata | reverse complement strand
GGGCGAAAAACAGGGGAAGCGAGCCGTGAGGGAAAAAATATCTCAACGCTGGATGGTACTGCGGCGAGCATGACCAAAGCGCGGAAAGGGAGTAGTAGCAGAATAGAGACGCGCATACTGGCGCATACCGAACTGAACCGAAGCCGATACATTGTAGTGTAGATACAAGAAGTGTTAGAACCGAAGGGAGGTGATTCTGTATATGTTTCTGAACAACAATTTCCTTTGGCAAAACGCAAAGTGAGGCATGGTTTTTGAATTTTCAACGAAAAAGCCTGACCAATGAGAATACGCGTAGGACCCGCGCTGACCAATGCCCGAGCGTTACGAGCCGTGCCAACATATTTTCCGTATTTTTCGCTTCACTTCAATTCAAAGTTCTATCGCTGTAGTTCCATAACCAATGATATCTCCATCCCAGCCACTGTACTATTTTTGATTTGCGTTTTTTAAATAACTGTACAAATACTAAACGTCGAATTTCCTCATGCACGGCATCTACGTCAATAAAAATTAATGAAATTATTAAATTTCATAGGGGCAAACACACCCGAGAATCGACGACAAGTGGTCGAGAAACCGGGGGAAATTGTGCTTGTCATTCATGAGCTTCGATTTCCTGTGGACTTATTTGTAGCTAAGCATACTGTTACGTTTTCGGTGGGAAAACAAGCAAAGTACGTATTATCAAACTTGAGCATTAAATAGTAATATTATTTTGTTTAGCTTACTTTACTAGTTTATTTGAATGTACAATAATGTCTGTGAATTACTTGGATACATAGAATAGTTTTCTATTTCATTTATTATTTAATCAAATACCTTCTCAAATAAAATTCCAAATGCTCTCTACTTCTATCTATTATCATGTTAACATCAGCAATCATTTGTTATTTGAAATTAAGATAATATGTGTTCAAATCTAAATTCTATTACAGCAAAAATTCAATACCCGATTCTTACTCGATATAACAATAATATATTGTAAAGTATAACAT
>NW_017176417.1:0-999 GCF_001652005.2 Ceratina calcarata | reverse complement strand
AATGGTTCTTTTCTTCTCCTGTAGGTACATATTAAACGTTGAACTGGATAGGGCAAATGTCTGTCCAGTTGGTTCTGGTAAATGCTAAACGTTGAACTGGATAGGGCAGATCTCTGTTCAGTTGGTTCTTGTAAATGCTAAACGTTGAACTGAACGTGTCAGATCCCTGCAAAAAAATCTGGGGGCAGCACTAGTACGGGGAACACGCAAAAGCCAGCCGTGAGCACAATCAGTTCCTCTCTGGTAATACTGTTACATACGCTGGAAAACAGGATTTCTTTATCCCTGTATCCGTACGTTGTTTCGTTGGGCGTTGCGTATACTCAATATTGTACTTCCAAACTCGATCGTACTGATTGCTCGTATNTACTCAGTTATCAATGTACGTAAATACTTCACGTTCTTTACGACGTCTTCCAAATCCTTATGAGATTCCAATTCCAATGCCTTGTGCAACGGGTATATACTTTTTTTAAGCAGATATGGATTGCTAGGCGCACCGAGGAGAGATTACTAAAGAGTGGCAGCCTTATTGGCCGATTCTTAGAACGCTCGGCTCCTGATTTGCATATTCGTTGACTCCCGCGTTTATCGATAATTGGGCAGGACTTTTTGGGTCATTCCAAAGGGAACCACCCCCTAGGATTGGTCATCTGGTAATTCCCTTTGGAATGACCCAAAAAATCCTGCCCGATTATCGATAAACGCTGGAGTCAACGAATATGCAAATCAGGAGCCGAGCGTTCTAAGAATCGGCCAATCATTTTGCGCAGACGTAATTTTGCCCAAACCGTCGCTCCCCGAGAGGGTATAAGTACAGAGCCCCGACGCTCATCGAGTCACTCCTTTTCCCATCCCATCCCAGTATGCGTGTACGGTATGAGTATGAGTATGACTGTGCGGGTACCGGTACTAGTGTGCAGTATGCCTTCCTAAATTCCACGCTATAACGGAGCGAATTTAACTTCATCCCTCTCTCTCGTTTCAGTCAATCCATTT
>NW_017176416.1:0-999 GCF_001652005.2 Ceratina calcarata | reverse complement strand
TCACGTGCAGCAGAGTTCAATGGTAACTTTTTGCTTAGGTCTATGTAAAAAGAATTATTTCGTATCGGAACTAGTCGGCCTGATTTGAAATGTAAATAATCCGTGGCACAATATTTCCAGCCAGTGGCGCCGTTTCCGATACAATAGAGTAGAGTAGAGACTTGTCTGTCTTGCACAGCGCGTTCCATCCATTCTGGAATTACCATAGACCAGCAAAAAGGCCGCCTCTGGCCGTTATCTGTCTTTTGAGAGCAGTGCCGCGGTCTGCTTTGAATCGTTACTTAAATTACAGCCAATTTCGAAGCTCCCGGCCCCTCGAGGCGCTGCGCTCTCGAGTTTTAACTTGGTATAAAAAAATTCAATTCGATCAACGAATCAACATTTGACGGAATTCGATATAATACCCTTGGGCGATACGAATTTCGGTTGAGGCGCGATTCGTGAATAGGTAAATGGTCGGATAGCAAATCGGGAACGTAACTGTGATAATAATGACCTTGATGGTAATGATGATACTTTTAATTAATATTGAAACCGCGAGTTTAATTAACGAACGTTCGAACGGGCTGCGCGATTTGAATTAAATAATGCTGACGTATACCTCTACATTCTCTGATTGGCCAGATTATTAATTAATGTAATCAATTTCAATTGTATGAAACATATAATTAAACATGGCCGAACTATAATATATGCGGGTCTTCCACGTTCTCCTCTCTTCGCGTTTCATATTCCTTTACTTATCAACTACGGTCAAATAAAAGGTATGAAGAATCGTTTACGTTGCAATTAATTAAAAGGCCGACGTATCTGATTGCCACCGGGCTCGTTCGCAACGTATGTATTATGTTTGGAATATAAATAAAAATGCATTCTTCTATGGTACTTGGAATTATGGTTGTACATTAATAAAGCATTATACAAAATTTTGGAAGTTTTGCAAGTTTGTTAAAAGTATTATTGCATCTTGAATTCTTATGTCGAATGACAGAATTCCGA
>NW_017176415.1:0-999 GCF_001652005.2 Ceratina calcarata | reverse complement strand
ATAGAAAGAAGCTTTCCTTTCTTAAGAAGACTTTGCTTTCCCAGAAGCAAAGACCACCCAAAAATTTAAATATAAGAAAGCAAACAGTATTTATTTAAGGATATGTTCTTGGTGAATTCATGTAAATCATTAAATCCTCTATCGATTTATACATACATACTTAGATATTTTTGTACCTCTAAATATAAAACATCAAATTGCATGAAATACAAAAATCGATTTTGTTCGGAAACTTTTGTCCGCAATTACATGTAAATATCTGGATTAAGTATTTGTGATCCTTTTACATATTTACCTGTAAAAGATGGAAGAACCTGTATTACAATTTATGGCAACGAATAATTCTTACATGCAGTTGTTACAAAATGTGAAGAATTCAGATTAATATAGCAAAGATTAATGTGAGAGGAATACGAATCGTGTGATATGCATACGGTGCATATCTATACATATGTAGCCTTGAATGACGCGACATCTTCCGCATAATCTAGCATGCGCAGTACGACTTAAAATGAATCATTAAATGCCTCATTCATAATCAGTAGATGATCTGACGCGATTGCAACAAGTGCTATCAGTACTACGCTCATGCTAGTGCTCATCGCTGTCATTTTCCTTGTGAATACTATGTGCTTATTTATTTATTGATTAGTTCATTCAACGATTGTCTAGCAAGTGTACGAGGTAAGATAAAGATGCAGTATAGAAGAGTAATATCCGATTAATTAAACACGATAAGGATTAGGGCGAAAATTTTTCATACTTGTGTACGTTAATAGAATTTATACTGTCGCTGAGACTGCTACAGTAAAGGCCAATCTAGAAATCTGTCGTCTTGTCTCGACAATTTTAGACCAGTCGAATACATTTTCAGAGGCTGCCAATCATAGAGATAATATATCTCTTTAATTAATATACAATTTTCATACTAAGTAATAGGTATGATTAGGAAATTCGTCCCATCCTTAGTTGTTACGCGATAGTTTTTTCGTTTGTTAT
>NW_017176414.1:0-999 GCF_001652005.2 Ceratina calcarata | reverse complement strand
GAAGAACAAAGATAACGTTTATACCGAAACCAGGGAAAACAGATTACTCCTCACCTAAGGCATTCAGACCGATAAGCTTGACATCATTCCTATTAAAATCTATGGAAAAACAAATAGACAGATACATGAAAGATGTAGTATTAATAGAACGACCGCTATCTCCTAGACAATACGCTTTTCGCGTCGGACACTCGGTAGAAGCCGCGTTATACGGGATAACGAGATACCTCGAAGACGCTTATTATAATAGAAAATACGCGGTGGCGTGCTTTATGGATATAGAAGGAGCGTTCAACCAGACGCCGAAAGAAGTATTTATAAAAGGATTACTAGACCACAATGTAAATGGAACAGTAATAAGATGGATAGAAAGACTACTATCAGATAGGGTTATTACAACAGAATTTGGTGACACGAGTGCAGAAGGACTGGCTAATAGAGGATGCCCGCAAGGAGGTATTTTATCGCCTACACTTTGGTGTTTAGTGGTAAACAGCCTATTGGAACGATTGAGAGATAACGGTTTTCAAGTATGGGGCTACGCAGACGATATAGCAATAGCCGTATCAAACGTAGACAGTGGAACGGTGAAAAATGAAATGAACAGAGCACTGAGAATCGTAGAAGATTGGTGCTCAGAAACCAGTCTATCGGTAAATCCTTCTAAAACAGAATTAATGGTAATAACAAGAAAAGTCAGGAAATTAAATATAAGAGGTATAAAATTCAACGGAGTACAATTGAAAAAATCAGAGGCAGTAAGATATCTTGGAGTTACCTTTACAAGCTATCTGACATGGAAGAAACAGGTCGACAAAACGATCGATAGAGCACGGAAAAATCTGGCGACGATCAATAGAATGGTAGGCGGAACGTGGGGTTTGACCCCAGCGGCGGCCCATTGGACATATAATGCAATCATCCTACCCAGATTAACATTCGGTTCGATAATCTGGTGGGAAGGCATTCACAATTGTAAAACACAAATGAGACTGGAAA
>NW_017176413.1:0-999 GCF_001652005.2 Ceratina calcarata | reverse complement strand
TCACTTTCTTTCCACGTGCAGCATGCACGCGTTCAACATCCTCGTTCAGAAACATCGCATCGCGACGAACGACTACGACGACTGAACGACGACGAAGCGGTGAATCGTTTCTCACCGTGGTGCTGTCGCTGTTACGCCGTAGCTAACAATCACGACTCGCCTCAGCCACGGAGAGAGTTGACGCACTCACGCAGGTTCGTCGTCGTCGCCGCCGTTGCAGCGCTCGAACGATCCTGTTTCTTTGATCTTACGGTGTCCATATATATTTATCCACTCACCACTCTCTCGGACGACCATTTCGATTCGTGCGATGCCGCTTCGTCAGCTCTCATAATGTGATATACACATTTTTTTTATACGTTATGCATTCTCCATCCCGATGTCGAGCGAGGAAGAAGACGAGCGCCGACGTACGCGAGCCGATCGTTGATCGTCGCCAGTCATTCGTTCGATCTCTTCCACACGATCCGCTGCTACTGCTGCTCTCTCTCTCAGCGTCTCTTATTTTCTCTCTCTGTACGCCGAGACTTCTAGCGTTCGAGAGTTCGCCAGAGTATCTAGACGTTCGAGCGTGCGAGACCCTATTATTATTATAATGTGTCTGTTCGAGAATAATTTCGACGGTGCGCGAAGTCGATGCCTTTCTAATCGCGCATCGACAGAGCCGCCAGTAAGAAGAACCAAGAAAATGCCGGTCGGCGACAGACCGGCATGAGTCTGTAACGGGCGGTTCGGCCGAGCCACCGATAGGTGCCGTGGTGGTGCCGACCGCTCGTTCTGAGTGAACGCGACTTAATACTAGGGATAGGTTGTAAAATGACCGAGACGGTTTATGGAACACAATAGACATTTATTCACTAGACGTTGTTGTTGGCAGGCTCTTCCGCGCGGGGCCTCTACGAAGAAACGCAATGCTTAAAGTTAGGCGTTATACTACGGTTAAGCTATTTCGCGAGCTACGACTATCGATATTCGCGCCGGAGAAGGCGGGGTCACGCT
>NW_017176412.1:0-1001 GCF_001652005.2 Ceratina calcarata | reverse complement strand
GAAACAAAACACGTCGAGTTTGTAGAAGGCGTAAACGGGTACGAACATATTTATATTAAAAGAACGTATGAAATTCCGTTAGATGATAATGAAAAATATGTAGATGCAACGAATAATAAAGTAGAGTTAAAGCTAGATGAAGACGATGATGAATGTGACAGAATAGATAGTTCAGATTTAGTTCACGCGAGCACAACCGTATATGAAAAAGTGAAAAATATAAACTGTGAGGGTCAAAAATGAGATGACAATGCTCAACAGGATATATCTGAAACTAGGGTATATAAATGTACAGCACAACGAGGCAAAGTAATTAGAAATCCATGGGGTAGGTTAGGTAAACCCAAAAATGTTGAAATTAATCTAGCAGAGATAACTGAACCGACTACATATGAACAAGCAATTTTGTCGCCCCAGCGCGAAGAATGGAAGTTAGCTGTGATTGAGGAAATTGAAAGTTTTGAAAGTAGAAACACTTGGGAAATTATAGATACAACGTAAAATCTATTGGTAGTAAGTGGGTATTCAAAGCAAAAACAGATCATANGAGTAACAGGATCGCGAGTACAAGAGATTTGAGAGTAAATCCGAACACGTCCGCACTAAGTAACACCTTAATGAGCAGTAAGGATCGTTGGCCGTGATAAATGGCTAATCCTTCTTCCTGCGCAATCGATATTAATAGCGCGTGATGCGCATTGACGTGACTCATCGTGATTTGTGCAATCGATCCTCGCATCGATCGCGATGATTCTAGAGTTTTCCATCGAGTGCGCCTTTACCCTGGAGTTTTCATGCGAGTGCGCCTTTGGCGGTATATCCTAAAGGCTCTTTCTCAAACAGTAATAATTATCGGTCATGAAAATTTAATATGCGGATGGCTTTAATACAACGCGAATTATGGCAGCACGTGACTGGCGAAGTAATAGAACCGCAACTAGAAGGTGAAGCTAAAGAAGTATTCAAACGCAAAGAAGAAAAGGCATTAGCGGCAATCGCAT
>NW_017176411.1:0-1000 GCF_001652005.2 Ceratina calcarata | reverse complement strand
GCACGATGTGTCAAAATGAAAATCAAAAGAATTTATAAATGTTAAAGCCAATTCCACTTCATAAAAATGTTTTTCATTAAATCTGTTTCCATTTTACTTGCTACAAATGAAATTAGTGTAGTTTATATTCAAAACAAAATTGAATTGAATACCATCGGTACCTGAATGTTCGCCGTCCGATGGACTTTCAAATGAGACAATTTCTCTCCATTAATTCCAAACTACGTCCAGCGAAATGCTAACAGACCATTTCCATTTCCCCTACCGACGCTCAAAAACACCGTTCGACTATTCCACCGTGGCTGATGAAAGTGCAACAATTTCTCACTCTCTTCAGTAAAGGAAGCATCCCTTTTTCCGAGTCACACGACGATTTTTACGGATGCTCCGCGTTCAGACTCACGCTTCCGCTTTAATGGCGCGCCGAGACGCGATGGAATCACCGGCGATCCTTCCCTAGCTGCCTGCCGTGCGACGTCCCCAACGTAGTAAATTCCTCGACGTCGTAAATCTGAGTTCCTACCCTTGATTCGTTCCTGCAATAAATACGAATGTGCATGTTTGACTCGTCGCGGTTACAGCTTTCGGAAGCCTCGATTTCTCAGGACGCGACAGTCGCGTCGGCCAAGATCGTACATCCTGATTTTCACGGGGAATTAAAAGTTCCTTTTCGCTTCCGGCGACGTATACCGACGCGGTGAGATTTCCGGCGACTCCTCCGTGACAAGGAATTTCCCTCGAGATGCTTCGCGACTGGCTTTCCCTAAGTTTCTGTCATTGGACCGTCTTGTCGTCTTTCTTCTCCTCTTAGATCTTCTCCAATCAAGTTAGTGTTTTTTATAGAAGTATTCTAATCTCTGTATTCTACGTATTTTGCAATTAGAATGATTTGAACAGTACAATACTGTAAAGAAATAAAAAAAATGAAAAAAATCGATTTTTTATATTTTGTCTCTTAAATAAAGCAGTTTAATATTTGGTGCCCATCAGGACATTAAAT
>NW_017176410.1:0-1000 GCF_001652005.2 Ceratina calcarata | reverse complement strand
TCTTGCGACCATATCGGTGCACCGTATAATACCATGGAGTTAAAGGTATGTGAGTATAAGCGCCGGGTAGATTCAGATGGCCCATTAATATTAGGAAGGATTCTTTTGATGCGATTAATGAAACCGGTAACTTTTGGAATAATTTTTTCTATGTGCGTGGAAAAAGTGAGCCGTTCATCAAGAAACACTCCCAAATATTTAAACGAGTCGACAAAGAATATTTTAGATTTGTCTAAGACTATATAGTTTACGGTATCATTCTTTCTAGCTCGTGCTGGAGTGCTACACATAACTGCAGTTTTGTGAGCGGCCACCCTGAGACCTAAAGATCTAATGCTGTCAATAACATGTTGAGTGGAAATGGAGGCGATAAGGCGACAACTCTTCCGGTCACAGTGCGAGGTTAAAATCAATGTATCGTCGGCATAACCTGTAATCTCTGATTCGAAAGGGAGGCTTAGGTTAAGTATGCAATCGAAACCGATGTTCCACAGAGAGGCTGCTAAAACAGAGCCTTGGGGAACTCCGGCACACACTTTTTTGACTACTACATGGCCCTCCTTGTTAATGGCAAAAATTTCACGTTCTCTTAAGTAATTTTGTATTATTTTAATAAGGTAAGTCGGAACTTTTTTTGATATTAATCCTTTAATGATTGCTGACCAAGGTATAGAGTTGAAAGCATTACTGATATCAATGCTAACAGCAATAGTAACTATCCCATTAGCATAATTATTCCTGATTTTGTTACAGACGCGAGAGAGAGCTTGTAGAGTGCTTCTTCCTTTTCTGAATCCATATTGGAATTCAGAGAGCCTGTGACCGGAATTGTTCATGTGTAGTTCCAGGCGTTCAACAATAATCCTTTCGAATATTTTGCCTATATCATCAAGCAGACAGAGCGGTCGATATGCTGCAGGATCATTTAAAGGCTTGCCAGGTTTATACAGAAGAAATAACTTGGCTTTCTTCCACATCGTGGGAAAGATTGATTTCTTAA
>NW_017176409.1:0-1000 GCF_001652005.2 Ceratina calcarata | reverse complement strand
TTCTAAAAGTTCATTGCCTTAAATATTGGACACAGTTTTTTATTATCTGTCTTAAATTTTTGGCTGAGATCTTATCTTTAAGATGCCTTCGTGCAATTTAAATAAGCGTCACATTTATTATTGATCTCGTTTCCACTGGCTCGCGTAATTTTCCGGCTGTGAATTATTAATTTCATGCCCCGTCGTACGGAACTACCCTTGTATCCGGCCGGTGAAAAGTTGCATGCGGAATTTTTGTTAAATTCTGGCTAATTCCGGTACCGCCTAATGGCATTTAATATGAAATTTAACTAATTGGCTTGTGTCACAATTAATGTTGCGTCGCTATAATTTCCAGTCATAATTAATACTGGCATCAATCTCTAATTCACTTTTCGAATACAAAATCCACAATTGGCACAGTTTCGCAAGTGAACTTAATATGTAGTAAATCCGAAACGATTCCATCATTGATAACACTTTTCGTAGTATTTTATCTTTCTTATTTTCTTTCAGACGAGAACTCTTGAAATGATTCATTTAATTTCGTCGTTCATAATTCCGAGTCTTATTTAATCTCGCGTGCGATTATACACTTGCCTCTCCCGTTTCCTACTCGACGTCAGCTTCTATTCTGAACCATGATTTAAACCAACGGTCAGCTCGATGGTATTTAAAAAGAATTCTTTAGATTTATACCGGATTGAACTTGTAAACGGCGGTGATCCCTCGAGGTACGATATTAATCAGCCCTTAATATTAACGCGAAATTTCATGGATTCTAGACGCGAGGACGATCATTGCATAATACAGAATCTCGAATTTCTCCCGGTCACGTAACATCCCCTCGATCCGAGCATCGCATACAATTTCATAAATGCCTTCGAGTTTATGGAAATCGATCGTGTGCAGCCAGATATTCCGACTATTACCGGAATTGAGCCATATGAAACGAAAAAATGTACATCTCCATTTATTGATCCTTCAAATAATAATAAAAGTTAAAAAAAAATTTGCAATA
>NW_017176408.1:0-469 GCF_001652005.2 Ceratina calcarata | reverse complement strand
CGGGTACGAATTGTGCACAATTGCACAATTTTCACAAATGTTCACACTGTACACCGTCCCTGGATTGCGAACAATGCAGACAAAGAGTTCTTCCGAGACTTTGTGAAACACGTTTTCTTTGTCTACGAATCTTGCAATATTTCCGACATTTCTGAGAGAAAATAAATGAAGCCGCCACTTGTAAAAAATGCTCTTCTGTTTTATGCATCAACTTTTACTGTGCAACATATGTTTCTTATAGGATCCGCACTCAAGTAGTAAAAGTAAATATAATAATAACAATAAAGAAAGCAACAAAATAACAAGTAACAAGAAGAATATTGAACACAACAAACAAATTGCACGTCGAAGTGTATAAGCCTAGCGTGCAAACTCAAATGAGAATGATTCAGCGCCGCGTTCGTCTACGTCACGCTTGGCTTGGCGCCAGTTGGCGCTACTATCCACGTTGCCAACTTGACGAGATGTA
>NW_017176407.1:31279-31902 GCF_001652005.2 Ceratina calcarata | reverse complement strand
CGCAAACGGCGCTTCATTCGGCTCAAGGGCATATTTGACCCCCTTATCCAGCTAGGCCCTTTAATCAAATCAAAGATAGGTTTGTTTATACAAAACAGCTTCAAATGAAATGATCAAATAATTAATTGTAATGATTGTTTTTATGGGAACACCCTATACGTTCTATCCCAACTTGTGTCGCCTATTCTTCCCTCCAGCCGTTCTGATTTTAATTTATCCACTTCATTAAAATCGATAGCCTCTCGACATTGATTGAATTCTTTGGATCGCTTGAACTCGCGTGAAATCGCTTTAGTTCGTGGTACATTAGTTTGATTTATCTTCATGGATATTACGTATAAAATCCAAGATTTCTTCATTGGTGAAGCGATAATATGATTATGATTTTACAAGTATTGGTTTTTTAAATTGCGTAGAGTCAGATAGCGGAATGTGTTGTGCACTTTCATAAAAAATGTCTCATCTGTTAGTAGTGCATAACTAAATAATGAAAGCAAAACTTAGTTTTATTAATAAAAAGTGATAGAATCGTGCTAAATAATAAATATAGAAAGAGAACCACAAATGTCCAAGCTAAAAGTTCAAATATTTGTACTTCGATATCTGTAATCGAAAATAAAATG
>NW_017176407.1:26060-31258 GCF_001652005.2 Ceratina calcarata | reverse complement strand
AGGGCATATTTGACCCCCTTATCCAGCTAGGCCCTTTAATCAAATCAAAGATAGGTTTGTTTATACAAAACAGCTTCAAATGAAATGATCAAATAATTAATTGTAATGATTGTTTTTATGGGAACACCCTATACGTTCTATCCCAACTTGTGTCGCCTATTCTTCCCTCCAGCCGTTCTGATTTTAATTTATCCACTTCATTAAAATCGATAGCCTCTCGACATTGATTGAATTCTTTGGATCGCTTGAACTCGCGTGAAATCGCTTTAGTTCGTGGTACATTAGTTTGATTTATCTTCATGGATATTACGTATAAAATCCAAGATTTCTTCATTGGTGAAGCGATAATATGATTATGATTTTACAAGTATTGGTTTTTTAAATTGCGTAGAGTCAGATAGCGGAATGTGTTGTGCACTTTCATAAAAAATGTCTCATCTGTTAGTAGTGCATAACTAAATAATGAAAGCAAAACTTAGTTTTATTAATAAAAAGTGATAGAATCGTGCTAAATAATAAATATAGAAAGAGAACCACAAATGTCCAAGCTAAAAGTTCAAATATTTGTACTTCGATATCTGTAATCGAAAATAAAATGATAATTTATCTTTAATAGTTTTTAAGTAGATATCGTTAGACAAAAATTGTAAGCAGATGGTTCTCGTCATAACCACCTCCTCACTTACTTTCATTTCCCATGAAACATATTTTCCAATTCGGTTTTCGAGATACCTTCGTTTCACTGTCCAATTGTTTCCTCATTTCTCGTTGCCGAGCGAAGATAACCACGTTTGTCGTTGCAACTGCGAGATTACCTTTTATTTCGTGATTTCTCCGCTTCAACCACCAGGTAGGTTCAAACGATAAAATACGTTTCTTTCGACACATGACAATGTCGTTACGAATTTCTCATTACTGATAACGGTGGTGGAAATATATATATGTATGTGTAATGTGTGTTATTACGCAGCTAATTGGAACAGCCAGTCATATACCCTTTCATGTAACGGTCATATTGTCTTATTCATTAATTGTATTTTGCGTTAAAAAGAGGGAAGTTAAGGAGGTTGAACAATATTTTTCATTGGTATACAATTATTATAATTGGTCAAGAGTTAATGCAAAGTCGATTTTCATCTCTTAGAAGTCGATATAGATAAAATTCTTAGATAAAGTGAATTAAACTATACTCGGTTCACCGAGAGTGTAGGACCGTTTCGCGCAGCTTAGAAGGTGGTGAGGGTCGCAACGAACCCCCTCCACACGGTTCAGTATAAGTACACGGTAAAACATTGAGATACGCAGAACGAGCGAAAACTGAACTGTACACAGTCCTAGACTCTCGGTGACCCGAGTATAGAGAGTTCAAGCTTTTATTTGCGCTGCGAACGAAGTAAATGTGTTCATTATTAAAAGAAGTTATAATAATTTGTTTTGCAAGACTGGACCTTTAGAAGCTGATAATAGAGAATATTCAATTTTTTAGTATTACCACTCCAGTTTTTACGACTTTTAATAGCGCAGTCTGGCACTTTTGTTGTTCTCGTCAGTTTTTATGTTCTAAAACAATAAGTAGTCTTTTCTCAATAGGGCCGCCGTACGGAATGCGCAATAAGACCAATATAAGCGACGAAAATGTTACCATCGTAAGAACACATATGTATTTCCAATATCAGATGTTAACCATCTTCGTTCAAAATTTAAAGATATTGTAAAAACATAGCAGAATAACATAAATGATGTAAGAGGATGCTCATGAGGTGAAGGTATTAAATGAAACATATTCAATATTTAATTATTTATTACATGGGTTAGCAAGAACCCCTTTTTTAGACAATTTTAAGTTAAAGGTCATATAAGTACAAGACAGGAAGAGCATATGTTCATTATTGGTAATGTGAAGCGAGAAAGTAAGAATAATGTTCCCGTCTAATAACATGACTAAAGTTATTGAATATGTATATCACACAGTGACTGACAATGAGTTTATTAGCTTTCGAGGCTACTCTAGTTACAGTTAAGTGACCAAATCTGAAATTGAATCTCTTGATAAAGGAAAGTTTTGAATAGACGGCATGAGGAGGCATTGAGTTGAGTATCTTTTGAATGTATTGGAATTTCTTGATGATAATATCTGACTAAAATAATCGGAACCATTCGAAATATTTTCAAAAGACAAATGAGAGCACGCGTAGGGCTCGCACCCAGCCGCGGGTAGGTTGGCTGGGATCTTCACGCTCGGTCGTGAAGCTTCGGCTTAGCGTGAACTCTACACGCCCTCTTATTGATTAGTGTTTTTCGTTAATAATTTAAAAACCATGCTTCACTTTGTATTTTGGTAAAGGAAATTATTGTTCAGAAACACTTACAGAATCACTTCTCTTCGGCTCTAACACTTTTTCTGGGACATCCTGTATAAACGAGAGGAGAGGTGGTATGAGGAACAGAAGAGTCGTTATGTGGGAGACTGATAAGTCAAAAGTAGTAACGTATAGGCTGGAAATCATTCGGATGGACCATCGAATCGAAGATGCTCCATTAGTGATTCCCGTGAGATTCCTCCTGTGAACGCTTAATGAGACTGACAAGAGTCTTCTCTACCCTACCCTCTTTCGCTTGAAATTTGACCAAATCACCGACTCGAACGATGCGGCGAAACTATCTAGTTCGTTGGCTTCGAGCTGTCTCCAAGATTGAATAAAAGACTTCTGGGAAAATCGGATCAAACAAGGGAAACGTGAAACAGTAAAATTCTGATGTGGGTAAAACTTTATCGTTGTACCCTCAAAGTTTTAGGTCATTTGTTTTGACGTACTGAATATGAATGTAGCTTCCGTTTTTCATTTTTGAAGTTAAATTAATTTAGAACAACTTTAACGATTTTGTTTCAGAACAGCAGTTTTTAGTCCAGATTTAAATATAAAAAGTAAAAGATAAATGAATTTATACCCTTTCTACGTCTGAATTATTTTTTATGATTGTTAAGAAACCTGTAAAACAAACAAGTCGTGTTGAAAAGATTGTTTAATCGGACCGGATAAAGGATGTTCGTCAGACACTCAAGAATGCGAATATACCTTACTATTAATAAATTGTAAATTGCATAAAAATTTCAGAAATACAGTAACTCGTTCATGTGGCATGTCAACGTTAAGAGCGAAAAGGTTAAGTTAAGTACGTAAAAGAAAAAGTGCAGAGGTGGAAATCCTCTGAAAGCCGAGAGGCAAAGTAGTAATAAACGTATTTCACAGCATTTACTCTCAGGTTGATGTGTTATTTTAGTGCTATTAAAATTGTCATACCAAGATAACACGATTTAAATTAACAAGTTATCATTCCGCTTTAGCAAGATTCTTATGCTTACTTAAAACGTTACCGTTTATTTATAAGCAAAAATTGTATGGCAGTAAGAGAGAAAAACGAGTTCGAAGAAATTTCGCAAAGGGGTCTCCCAGAAGACGGTCTTAAGGCGAGTAAGTGCAGAGCACCGAATGCTCGAGCCGCAGATCATTTATTTAGAAATCCGTCTCGACAGCGAGTTCCGCTTCCGGGCTCTTTCTACTCGAACATCGACCCTCGACTCGCCCCGTTTAGAGACACTCGCGAAGAATGTCGAGTGGAGCCTGTGTGCAGGATAAACACAACGTTTACAAGCGTGCACACCTTTTCTGAACCGTTTATGTATGTATGTACGTATGTACGTACGCGCGCGCGCGTGTAGGCACGTACGTTCACTCGAAGAAAGAGAGCACGAATCCAACAGCCAACAAACGGAACCGTGACAGGCCGGCTCGAATTTGTAGATCACCGGAGAATAAAAGCGCGGGAGTGTGTAAGAAAGGCGCAACGGACGGAGAATTTCCGTAACAAGAAAGCGCAATATCGTTGCTGACACGGATTTGAGGATTTCAGGGAACTGCACACGACGAATCTTTTATGGCCGACGGAGCTTTAGCCACACGCGCATCCAATGAACACGCTTTCGCAACGTCACAGTTTTGTTGATAATGGTACTGCCGATTTTATCGGGGTTTCGTGAGAATGAAAATCTTCCCATGTTTTATCGAACATTTCTAGCACGATCCATGCTATTACCTTATTTTCTGGTGTACGATCATGTATTGACACTCTATTAGTAGTAGTCGCAATCATTTATCTCATGCTTTTCGGCCTCGAAAGGGGTGTTTTTGGTAATAGAATAGAATAATTATCTCTATATAATGTTATAATATGTAATATCTATAGTTGTAGCCGGTTTACGTATCGGTTTTCTCCTTTTCTGGTGTATCCTTTCTTAGTTAGTATATCTCTCATAGTCACTTCACTCTTTCCTCTTCTCCTTTCAACATTTCTCCTATCAATATTTCTATTGTCGTTAATCCTACACAGTTATACGTTGTACGTTCCAAAGTTTTTGGTTGGTTAAACATTTTTTTATTTCCACACCTAAATCTCACCACGATCTTCTGACCTCTTCCTTTGCATTCTCTTTTTGAGTATTCCGGCCTCTGTTCTTCTCTAATTGTTTTGTATCTTGGGTTGTATCTGTTGTCTCTTATTCTTTCGTATTGCTCTTCTGTCTGGATATTTAAATTCTTCTGTGTTGCTGTTTCTGTTAACTTATTCCTTTGACACTGTATTACGTCGTACAATGTATCATGTACTGCGTCATACAATATATAGACGATACTGTATAATCACACAAAATAAAAAATATCCTATCCCATACTGAACGAAATAAGATATAATGAACTACAAAATATTTTTTACATACTGACAAAATATACTGAACAAAATAAAATATAACTTCCTCTACAATATCCTACCCCCTACTGAACAAAATAAAAAATACCCTACCCCAAACTGAACAAAATAAAATATAACTTCCTCTACAATATCCTACCCCCTACTGAACAAAATAAAAAATACCCTACCCCAAACTGAACAAAATAAAATATAACTTCCTCTACAATATCCTACCCCCTACTGAACAAAATAAAAAATACCCTACCCCAAACTGAACAAAATAAAATATAACTCCCTCTACAACACCCTACCCCCTACTGAACAAACTAAAATTTATTACATAATTCCAAAACTATCTTCTAATAAATTGAAAAAGTGGTATATACCTTATTGAAAAGAAGCTCTTGAAAGTTGTGAAATCAACCAAAGACGTCAAGTTTCCGTTTTTTACT
>NW_017176407.1:9135-25623 GCF_001652005.2 Ceratina calcarata | reverse complement strand
GCGTATGAAGTATTAAAAAATTTTATATGTTGGTCACACACATTTAGGTATTGAGCTAACTTCATGGTAAAAAGAAATAGGGGAGACGAAAGAGAAAAGATTTTGATATCGAACCAACTAGTGACTTCTGAAAAATAATACTTGTTACACATTGTAAAGTAGTGTACAAAAAGTGTTTTGTGACATTAAAGCATTAAGAAAGTACAGAGGAAACAATTAATATTCACGAAAGAAATTCAAAATGTCGAATTTACGTGTAAAAATAAGGTACGCGGTGTCCGACGGCAATGCTGCCCCCTGACGGGCCTCAAACTTGCCTTCGGGCCGCTACCGCGCCCCTTGATAATTACATACACTTGCCTACTATCTACTTCATTTTCTTAACTCAACAGTATATTTCACTTTTATATCACTCTACTCGACACGGTCTTCTGAATTTTGTTACAGATAATCACCTACGACCCGACCAGAGGCGGCGTGTCGGTGGTCACGGAAAAAGGGGACACAACCAGGAGTTTCCTGCTGGTGCAGGAAGCGAAGCCGTCGGACTCCGGCCGGTACACCTGTAATCCAAGCAACGCTCAATCAAAATCAATCACCGTTCACGTACTCAATGGTGAGCGATTCCGACTTAATTGAGGCTCGTTCTCACTGGCGAAATGAAAGAAAAAAGGCGCTTTTCTTCGTTCATTACTGAATCCCAAAGCTGATAGAAATTAATAAAAAGCTTGCCTGGTTTGCTCAACCGTGGAATTCGTTTTATCGGCATTAATAACGCCGGGAACCTTTTCTAAATATTAATTTAAAATTGATGGAAGTCGGTCGAAAGGCGTGGGATGGTCGGTGGAAGGGGAGGGGGTTTGGATCTAAGAGCGAAAACGGAAGCTCTGCCTTCGACACACACGTTTAATTAACGAATCCCCTTCATTGGGGAGGTTAACAGAATTCTCATTGCAAAATACCAACATGTTCGAGGAGTTTGCACACTTTGACGTTTGCACATACGTAGTCAGGACATACATATAGCATACCGGTACGCAATTGAAACGGGCAAAATGTATAGAGCCATGCATACGTATGCGAGAGAATCTATGCGAATGTCAACACTGTGGCTCGACGGTTTTCGCGGTAACAAAGCCAGTTTGCCATCGTAATTAGCTCGACTAGATGAAATTAAGGCGTGCCCTGGAACTCCTCCAACTTCGACCGTCTCTCTGTGTCGCGAGGTCCAAGCTCCGCGTTTGAATGACATCTATTGTCATTACATGTTTCTATAATTACGCTTAATGCTTCACACAGATTTATCTCATTCCCAATATTATTAAAGATTAATTGAAGTGTTCGTAATAATGTGTCTTTTTATTAAGAGAAAAACGTCTCTAATTTTCACATGTGTGCACTGTGCATGTACTTCATATAATTTTGGTACATACGCATATGCATATACATACACGTATTGAATAAATTATTCATCGTTCTAAATAAAATATTTATAATGGCAGCAAGTTTGCTTCGATTAAATCATAAAATTGAATTCCGTTTCTTGTTTTTGACAATCTGCTCTTCAATTAACACAGAAGTTCGTGACATGGGCGGATTAACTCGGGGGTTTAGTTAAATTTTCTATAAACGAGTTTAATTATCGTTATCATTTCCAGTGGCTTCAGAAAATTTAAGTGGCGTCCTTTGTTTCAGGAGAGTATCCTGCAGCAATGCAGCACGGCGGTCAAGCGAGGCAACCGAGGCTCTACTCTCTTCTCCTCTGCCTGTGTCTGCTCCTTTACTAATCGTTTCGCCACGAAACGTAGCTTCCTTTCGTTCGTGCGGACGGACGGTGAATGAAATAACAAGAAAAATAGAAACTACGACTTCCGCCGTAATATCCAATCGCGGTTGCTATCGCTCTCCGGCAGAGTTCGCGCATCCTCGCAGTGACGTAACAAACTGATTGACGAATGGCGTGACACAATATAATGGTCATATATATATATATATATATATATGATACACGTTGAGAGTTGTACGGAAGATTGTCTTCCGTGTAAAGTGCGAGGATTGTGCTTCATGAAAAGTTCCAAATATGAGTCTTCGACGTGAAATCGCGTATGGGTGACACGAGGTGATACGAAGTTTCGACGACGAAAGCGGCGCTGGGTACGCTGGCTCGGGGAAGAACCCGTTGAGAAACAATTAAGCTCGAGGCAGCCGCAACCGCGGGGGTCGGAAATTGAGACGGATAAAGAGAACGGAACAAGCAACGGCACAAAGCCGAGGAGGCCAGAGGTACAAAGGGAGGAATTATATTCAGACCGTTCACCAGATGCGATGTATACGTATACCGAACGAACGAATGCAAGATGAAAGGCCGAGAGCCGAGCTCGTTTAAGCTTAATTCACATTAGTGTCATTGGTCAGATCTCAATCTAAGATTGCATCAATCAATTACTAAGATTCTATCAAGATCTCAATCAGTCACAATTCTAAGATTCTATCAAGACATTCACATCTAACAGTAAAGAACAATCACAACGTGTAGATTATGGTGTAAATGATTTTAATCACTTGACTTGACATGATCTATGGATCCATATACCACGATTGCTAGTGTGAATCAAGCAATATGCAATGCGTTACGTATCGTTGTTATGTAAAAAATGGTTGGATCGTTGCAGCTCGACGGTTATTTCGAAAAAAACACTCGTTACCATCGACACTGGGGCCGAATTTCTGTGGCTAAAGACCAATAATCGAAGATAGCGTTCGGTTTGCCAATTTAAAAGTAATCGTAAGTCATCTGATAATCTCGTGTCGTCGAAATTTTTATATTTCTTGCATAATTTAATGGTTACATATAGATGACATAATGTAGACTTGATATACATATAAAATGGAAAGAAATTTTGGATCGAGATTACATTTCTTTTTATAACATTATATTTACACATATGTTGATTACACAAGTTTAAGAACAATGAATCGTACTTAATTCAATAACATATTATAACAAAATATTGTACTTTATTTCTTAATAAAACAAAAGAAATTTTTGGTATAATCTAATAAAACAAAAAGCGACACGAACTTATAGGATGACCTGGTACTACCCGGTCCTCTACGCCTGCGATGCGTCTGCGATGAACCGCGACAACTCGCGGCCTCTCGCACGGGGAATTAAGCAAAAACATTGAATAAAGGACTCTCGATAAGCTAGCTACGTAAGATCTTTCCAAACTCAATCGTATTTTCTAACAAATCTAGATTTCATTCGTTTCGGCGACAATCGTCCTTTTCGATCTTCGTTTTTCTTACGTCTTGATGAGACAAAATTTCGAATATCATACTGCGGATTCTTTTTCCACTAGACTGCGGATTTTATGCATTCATAAAACAAGTGCACAGAAAATAAACAGAATGCATTAGAGGTACAGAATATTAAGAATATAATTACATGCACGTATAATTATTTTTGAAGCGTACAAGAAATCTCTTTGTATACAAATCCGCAGTCTATTTATGACACAATATATGGCCGCCACGCTCCTGATATTAAAAGAAATCGCTAACGATAATGGGAGACATGCAATGGAAAATGAAATTCGTTCCATTAAATTTTAACATTGTATCGTCAATCGTATGAAAGATGAAATTCACTTAATTTAATAAAAGTAAGCTAATTAAAAGTTTTTTATACCACTTCAATCTCTTTTGTTCAAAAAGCAATATGATGATTTATTAATTTTGGAGCTCGATAATTAGGAACGTTTACGCTCGGTATATAACAAATCTGCATTTTCATGGGATTCATTAACTGGCTACAATTTTTATAATTAAACTGTGGTCTTCCGTGCAGAGGAAAAATTTTCTAGTACTATATAAAGAAACGAAATTTAAAAAGAAGTTTCTTTTATTCTTTAGATATATCATGATAAGCATTTTACTTTTAATGCCTTATGACTACTATATTTATTGTTTATGTTTTTTGTATAAATCCACAGCCTACTCCAAAATAAAAACTGTTTTAAAAATCGGAAGAGAAGCGAAACGAAGAATGGCTATTTATATACAAACTGCAGATTTCCATACAAAATGAAACATTCATATCAGTTAAAATAAATTAGAAATTTTCTTTCGTCGTTTAGGCACTGCGATATGTACTGAATTCTGATATTTTACACAGCTTTATGTATCATATAGAGCATTTATGTTTTCTCTTACTCACTTTTTTTTTCTAAATGGATAAAATCCACAGTATCTTTACACAGGGTTATGACAAGATACCGGTACTGTGTACAAATAGAGAAACGAGAAAACCTTATTCTCGTCTGTTTTTCTTACTTGTTCAAAAGGAATTATTCGTGCGAACTTATTCATGTTTTTATTGTAAGTCAGACTGTACATGACAGAAAATCAGGAGTTAGGAAAGTATAAAGTGCGTCGTAGGTCTAAATAGTAATCTTTGTTTGCTTAATCGATCGACAGAAAGCGAGTCGCAGCCGAAGTATCTTTCGTAATTCACCCTTTTCAGAATCCGGCTATTCATTATGATCTAGCAAAAGTTTAAGTCCAGATTGGAATTCGGTGTATAATAGCATCCATTTTGATCCATGTCATTCACGAGATCTCTTTGTGACGAATCAAAATTTAAATCCATTTGCCATTACGCGATATGATAAAAATCTTTATCGAAAATCTTCTCAACATTTAATTCCTCAAATCATTACTAAAACTGTGGCGACATTATTTAATGAATGATTTTCGAAACGAATAATTAAGGAAAACTCGATATTGATTTTGAAATGCATTTTACGCATTCATGGAAAAATTGTTTTCTAAAATAAGTAATAAATAAAATTATGAAGTATTCACAGAAAATGTAAAAAAATGAATATAGTGTCCAAAGTTATAGACACGATTAAAAATACTGTCATTTTTAAATGATGATATTCCGATTGAGATTTCGTTTTCTGATTTACTAATATAAATGCATTTTGCATGAAAATCTGCAATCCTCATCTTAAAATTGCATCAACCTGAAAAGCCGGATTCCAATTATATGACTTCGCAGAATATCCAGTTTAGAAACATTTCGTTCTACAAGCACAATTAACCGCTCTTAAACTATCGAAATAATGCATTTTGGTGTCTGGAATCCGATGCCGGTTTAAGTGCGTTTCCCACTGGCCGACGCCGGCACGGACAGGCAGGGCCGAAACGTTAAGTTGCGAGGTATAGGAAAGAGCGTGTAAACGCTGAAACTTAACGTTGCGGCCCTGCCTGTCCGTGCCGGCGGCGGCGGCCAGTGGAAAACGCGCTTTAATTGGACCACGAAGTCAACGACTTTCCCATTATAAATATGACAGTATAAAGTGAATCACTGAGCGTTTTCCATTCAACTCGATCCTTGCATTGCTCATTAAACTGCGGATTTTTATGAAAAATCCATTTAAAAAATGAGAACATTTTGTTCATTCTTTAAATATTATAATATACATTTGTCTGTCGACACTGCATATTATGTGTATTATTTTCACATAACTAAATTTCTTATAAATGCATAAAGTCCGCAGTACTCATCAATACTCAATGAACACATAGTGTAACATGAAATGTTAAAACCTTTACTGCCAACAAGCACTTGATAAAACGAATTAATTTTACAAAATTTATAACTGTTACAATTTTTCTAAAAAAGACTGCCATTCTCTTATCACATATCAATTGCATGAACGACCTTTTCTGAATTTGAATATTGTAACATTTTTATCATTTTCATGTCTTTATTCTGTCGAGACTACACGTTAACGAATGTTTAAGTCTGATCTAATCACGAAATAATCGTTAATTGTGGATGTAGACCCCTGTTCATACCTCTTAAAATACATTTAAATGTGTTTAGCTTCAACAAATTTTGATAAAATGCTAATAATGCTACTAACAAGTAAATCAGAGTATACAATGGCTCAAAAAAGGATTAGCACACATTTAAAACAGAATAATTTATCAATATCAAACTAAAGAACAGAATTTTTTGTGAGATCCTAGAAATTTAGTGTACTACGTAATGAGCACAATTTTTGTTGGTCGAAATTGCGAAAAAATGTGAACGTTGCGATTTTAACTTTTTTATTGAGGTTTCTAACAAACATTTGGAACATCCCGTTTGTAGACTTAAGCAAATTGTACATATATACGAAGTTACATAAACATCGACGACAACATGAAAAAGTTGGACACATAAAAAAATGTAAAAATTCTTGAATCTATCACAGTTTTAGACCGAAAGTTATGACAAATTGAAATTTTTGAAATTTCTTATCGTTTATAGCTTAGAACAATATTAACCGATTTTAATTAATCTTTGTACATATATACATATAACTTATTTATATTAAACATACTACAGACGGGATATTCTAAATTTTTGTTGGAGATCGCAATAAAAAAGTTAAAACACGAAACGTTCATTTTTTTTCTTCGCAATTCCGACCAATAAAAATTATGAACTAATTTTTTTGCTCATTACGTAGTAAACTAAGCATTTTATGGTAGGCTCCCACAAAAAATTATGATATTTGATTTCATATTAAAAAAATTATTCCTTTAAAAAAATGTGCCAATACTTTTATAAGCCATTGTAGTTTATGAAAACAATCTTCAAGTAACCGATTATAGTAAATCATTCAGTGCAATAAATTACATTACGATTTTAGTAAAACTTACACCAAAGAAAAACATGTAATCAATTTTCATTCACAAATTGCAAACATCTCGCCAAATAAAAAGAAGTGAAATTAGTAATAATTATATCTGATTTATTCTAAATTGTCAACCACAAATTCATTTATGAAACAAAATTTTCCATTTTAATATACTTTTACAGTACTCTTATATTATGTTAATTCACTGAGAAAAATGTCGGATATGTTAATTCATGAAAATATTACTTTCGTTGGTCCATATGCGTATAATAGCATATGATTTTAACGTTTTATAAAAACGTGTTCTACGATGTATGAACAGGAGTGCACAACAATTGCGTAAAAAATCCGAGCCAATAATCTCCAACAATTTGACGTTTATATCTACTCGCGTTTTATACCTGTTAATCTTTTTTCATTTTCCTCTCACAAGACCGTAGGAAAAGATGCACAATAAATTGGAAAGAGAATACTGAAGCAAAGGGCGAACGTTTGTCCAATGCGAATAATAAATTCAATGGAAACAAGTACCTTATTAAATTTAATGGCCATTTAATGGATGCAAGGAGTTCCATTCCTAATGCGAGCATGGAAATGCAATCTAACCGGTTTTCTACAAAGTATCCACAACGCTATTATCAATTCTCTCTAAATCCTTAATACCACATTATATGATTATACGATTTAATTATACAAATGATCTGTTCGATTATTCCACGCAATTACGTGATATCATCAATAATAATAAGCTACCATGCTAACGGTAATAATTCCAAATGCGATGCATAATTCTACTGGTTATCATGTATGTAAATCAAAAAGATTGAGATTTTCATTTGTATTATGTTACATAAATCTAAATTTTGGAAAATAATTTTTGTCACTATTATAATACAATACAATTTTGTAACAAAAATAATTATTAGCTTGATACTTTTGAAACATTATTTTGTTTTTTAAATTGAAATTGTCCTGTTGAAAATAATCTCATTGTCTACTATTACAAACCAAATTAAACATGGAATAAAACTGGAAATAAGTATCATTTCAGTAAAACGCGTAATGAAGACATTAAAATTTTATCGGAAGATATTGCAGGATAATTACAAATAATTTACTAATATTATAATTTAAACAATTTTTTGACTTACATCACATTCATAATGACCGACATAATTCATCTGCAAATTCTGCTCGATTATTAAGAATTGAATCCAACTTCGAAAACCCGCATCTATCGTGGCAATTAATAAAAACCAACCGAAGTAGGACTGGGTGAAAAGCGGGGTTAAATTATGAATAACGAATGAACGGGAACCGAGACGAATATTTTAATTCGCGAGCCAACGAACCCGGGGTAATATCTAGCGGTGAGCAAACATGATTAAAAAACTTTCCCAGGCTTGTAATACAATGGCTCTGATTACACGCTTAAGAGCACTTCTCTCTTTCTCCTTCTCTTCTTTCACTTATGTGACCACGTGAATAATCACGTCTCCATAATGTACAGGATGGGTTAACAATAATTTATACAAAATTTGTATTTAATGAAACCATGACATAACTTTAAAGAAATCATCTTGTAATCAGGAAGGTGCATCAACTGTTAAATTCATATAAAACGTCTCCTGTTGAAATCAAAAGACAATTAATATTTCAATTTGACTGTTCTTATCGATCTTATCACAAAGTCTCGATAAACTGAATTGCAATGTATTAAAGCACAAGAATATATTTAAGGATCATATTGTTGCGCGGCCAAGAGAATAATTTTGCATGCCATGATCAATTGCTTAATTAATTTTACGTCTACTTATGTACTTAAGCAAGGAATGAAGATACAGAACGATGAGAAAAGAGCAGAGTATTCTGATAATAACTGACCATAAGAATGTTCAATTGCTAAATTAATTTTGTATTTCGTTATGTATTCAGTTAAAAGTACGTAAAGTAAGCGGACTAATTTCCCGTGGCATGTTGAACTGCTTAACGATTCTGTTACATTCACGTGTGTCATGTGAGTACACACACACTCAAGTACGCGTAATTTTGTGGCAACGCAGTAACGCACAAGCGTCGTCGGTTCGAGGGTGGGGAACCTCGACGCGAACATTATGCGGTGCACCTCGCGTTTAGCTTGATAAATGGCGGTCATAGCAGCGGGGAACGTTGTTGCAATCGCCACCGTCTTTGCCCTTGTTTCCTCCGGTCTGTTTTTATTCTCCTTTTTGCGTTAACTCTCCGTGTTCAGTTTTCCTCAGTCGCGCTTCCTCCGCCCATTCCGCGGCGAGAAACGAGTCCGATTTTTCTTGAGAAGTGGAAGAAATTCGTCGCAATCGGGGACACACGGAGATGTAAACGCGACACCGGATTTGAAGAAGGTGTCACTATTAAACTTCGGGTTTTATACATTTATAAAAAATGAGTAGATACAGAGTTACATGATACAATAGTAAAAAATGAATGCACGTTGCACATTATTTTAGATGTATATTTAATGAATCGATAAGAAATAATTAATTGGTCCTTAATGAAGAAGATATTTTATATAAATTTTGTATTTGATAAAATACATCGATTTAAATCGTTAATATTGTTATATCGTGTTTGGTTAAACTCGTTAGAGCCTGCTACTTGTTACTCTGCTAGCCACTATTTAGAGGTAATTTACGATTATGGAAATTTATGTTCACCGAAATTATATCTCTGTTACGATGGCTCAAATGGCGACGCGATAATGCGAGGCGTACTATGGTCTAACGCGATACAAGACCTCGGCGTTATAAAATATTGCGTTACGATAAGGCGCCATTATTCTCGTTTCAATGCTTTTAGATGCGAACTTCACAACTTGGCATGAATTAATGAACTTGTCTCGGCGCTTTCTGCAAATAATTATCTACTTTCTAACAAAAACTATTCAAAATACAGAGACTCATGCATGGTAATTGACAAAGTAAACAAACAGTCGATGGGACATTTGTGTTGCGCTTCTCCAATAATTAATTTTATGATTAATGGTGTGCAATGAATTTATAATTCATGTCGTTTGGGAATTCATAATTGAACTATCTGATACGTACATTTGGTCAATTTAATGGATAACTGCACTTCCATGTTAAATTTCTCTAAGTAAAAGTAAAAATAAATATTACCTATTTTTTTCAAATTTTCCTAATTAATAATTCTTTGATTAATATTGTGCAATTTGTAACTTAATTTTTGAAACACATTGGATTAAACGTATCAAGTGCACATGCAAATCAGACATGTTTGTACACATTTAACCGATTTAATGAATAACTGGATTTCTACGTCAAAGCAATTATCTCATGTGTTCCCAATTAATGACTCTCTAATTAATATTGTGCAATTTGTAATTCAATTTTCAAAGTATCAAATGTATGTACAAATGACATACGTATGAACACATTTAATGAATTTAATGAGTTACTATACTTCTATCTAAAATTCCGTTAAGGTTGTATGAGACATAAGATCTCTGGTAAAAGTTTGAGAAATGTAATAGAAAACTGTATTCAATATGTCAATCGATAAACTTTTAAGAGAAATGATATTTGCAGAGAAGCAACGTTTATAAAATTGTTCGACATGTTTTTTAAGTCACAGGACATTTGTAGCATATAATGTACATTATTCCAATATACAAATGCATAGTTTTTAGCCATTTTTGATAGGATTGTACCTGACTTACAACTGTCCACAAGTTCTATAGTTCTTAAATTTTATTGTGTATCTCAAATAATATCCTTGAAGTTAGTGTTATATCGACTTTAAAATACCCTTAAAACATATTAATAAATTATACAAAATTACAGAATTCTGTCATTGTTGTATCTATTTTTTTCTATAAACGCAATCAGAATTTTGTCATTCAACATCATAATTCAACATGTAATATCTTTTTCGTTAACCACGCAAAATTTATAAAATTTTCCAGTCTTTTATTAATTTAATATCTAATAGCCGCTAAAATTTGAATGCTCTGTCATTATTTGTATCAAGAACTCGTACAACCTTAAGATAAAGTGTATAAATTAAATATCAACATGAAAACAACATAATGTGAAACAGGGAGCTATCGACGTTCCCCATCGGCGCTTTCCACTTCAAAAACATGGCGAATAGTTTCCATGAATACTAAATGAAACAATATCTGCCGCAGACATTCACTACTGCCCACTCCCCTAACTACCGGGATTCGCTTTAATTGAGACATATTTTGCCGGAGTTACAATGAAAATATTTGCTCTTCGATGTTGAAACTCCCTAATGAACGCGCATCGTTCAGTTTAACAAGCAGAAAATATAAATATCTCTGCGATGTGACTAAAGGGATGTGCTTGTATGGACGACATACTCATTGGATTCCGAACCCACTTCCCATGCATACATAGAAAATTTGGCACGTTCTCTGTATCTATCATCGCTTCCCGTCCGTCGCCACTACTTGAACCTGCATGAATGTGCCGTATTTCCTGTGTGCGTACAAAGTGAATCTGGAGTGCAATAAGCCATTTGTGCATACTGTACCTTAGGGAACAGTTGAAGGTAGAATTCTAAGTTATATTAAAATGAATTGTAAATGCAAAAGTGTACTAAATATTTCAAATTTAGAAAGAATGTATACAAAATATGTACAACAATTTAAATCTCACATTACGAAGTCATAAAAATGAAAAATGATTTTGTATAAAAATTCCTAGTTTACCTACATAGATACAAACTGTCCGCGGATTAAACGATCAAACTGCATCAGTACTTTCTATGAGTAAAAATAAAAAAAAGAATGTTATGTAAACATAGGTTCGCAAACGTTTTATTATCACGACTTATTACATTGAAAAGAAGCTGACATTTCCATTTCAAAGTGCCGATCCTCGTTACGAATACAATTTGAAATTCTTTGTGTGCCGCGGGGTAACTACCAGCTGTTCAGTTTCAATCTGAAATGAGCCTGTCGATCGCAACTGCGTAAAATCTCCGCTGAGCATCGTGAAATGTTGCACTCTGCACTTAGGGAATCTTCGCTGCTATTCTCTAGTGACACCTCGAGAATTTCCATCACAGAAACCGTAAACAAAACCATATTAGCATCTTCTTCGTTCGAGAACACTCGGCGTTGTGCATGAAATTATCCTACGTTCTAATGTTTCAGAACTGATACTAATTTCCTCACTCACCATAACAGTACAAATAATTACTTAATTCGATCTCTGCGTTATCGCGTTCGATTATTTGAAATAGACAGCATGGCTAGAAGGAGTAAGTTTCATAAATACCGCCGCTTTATTGTTACATTCCGATGTACCAACAACGAACTCGCTATTGATTTTAGGCTTAATATTTTTATTATAATCTTTTATAAAGCGCTTCCAGACCTATGTTTAACATTTTTTTCTTATAATCAGTATACCAACATACTGGTGCAGTTTGATGGTTTAACTCGGAGACACCCTGTATAATATAAACTATAGTGCATATCTTAACGCAAACACACGAAACTAACTTGAACTCTGTGTAATCCCCAATATGAACTAAAGTTCATGGTATTCCCTTATACTCGCTAGCTTGACACTAAGAATAACGTTATTTCCTGTGGGTGATACATAACGAAGAAAATACGCGTACTGGCATGGGCAGGAAATAAAATAATACTGGGAAAGAGAGTCGCCTGGATAAACACAGATAATAGCCACGGAGTTTATTGATCGTTCCTCGTTAACGCAGTCTCAATGTTTGTTTATTGTCGTAAACGTCCATAAAACCTTCGACATCTATCGTATTTTACGTAACCTTTACTGACACTCGTCCCAGAATCTCCCCTACTGGTACTTGTGGTAAAAGGATACTTAACTTCGAATTTGATGTACATATTTATTTATGCCATTAACGAAATTTAATTGAACACAAGGCTTTAATTTCGGGCACATTTCGTTTTGCGTTTTCTTTACTGAAAGTATATTTTTCATGCTAATCGGTCATATAATTGATGAAGAACCGAGTAGCAAGCACCATGTTTCTGTACAGATTGTCGTACAGTGCCGGTCACTGTATGTTGAATTAGAAATTTAGTTATACAATTTCTTAGATTATTGAGAGAGAGAGAGAGAGAGAGAGAGAGAGAGAGAGAGAGAGCTCATTACATGTTTATAACTAAATTCTGTCTAACACGTTAATATCAGAGATTGGATATTTGCTCGTCTTTGTCAAAATTCAATCGAAACTCTCTATATAAAATTCGTATATCAACCAGCTTGTAGCACGTGAACAATTGTCGAAAAAGAATGGAAAGTGGAAAAATAGTGCAGGGCGAAATAAAAAAATTTCGACAGTGATTCATGCCCGTAACCTATTTCGATTGAACTCGACTATCGGAACGTTTCGCTTCTCTCTGTTTTTTTCTTTTCTGATCTTCGCTCATCCATTTTTTTCGACGGAAGTTAAAGCGAAGTGTAAGCGACCCAGATTAAAAAGCGAGGCCTCAGAAAGAAGATTCGAAAATGTGTTTTATGGCGTACAAAGAGGAGCAGCGCGAATGCAAAGGTGGAAAAAAGGGTACGTAGGAAAATGAGAAGACGTCGTTGTCGACGTCTGTCCGTGCAAAGAAAGATAACACTTGTCTTCCTTAACGACCATTCCAACGTCACGCTCGCCGCGTCATTTATTCCGCGAGGAATGAATATGCCGGCAAAGAAATACACGCTCGCCTTTGTCACATTGCCTGAGAAATGATTATAAATAATGTTAACCACGGCAACGCTATCACGGTAACGAGATATGGATGCACGATTTAATGATTCCGGATTCGTCCGTTCCTGACAGTCTCAAAGGAAGACTAAAACTTTTTTTTGCCCAAATTGTATTCGATATTGTTTCGATCAATCCATTGCCAATTGTGAAAAATATTTATTTCATTTAACTACATACATTTATCTTCATATCATTTTTGTATACAGTAAGTAACAAGAAATAATCCGGACTAATGGCACTGAATGGTTATTATCAATAGCATTAATACAATTGCATACTAATTAGGGAAATATAAATATTAGTTACAATTCCATAAAATGAAATAATAATTACAATTCCCAAGAAGTAACTTGCTCTTTATTTAGTAAAATAAGTATATAACAAGCATCATTGCCATTAAAAAGAATTAAATAAACTACTTTCTCATAAATAAATTTGGAGCAATGTTAATTTCTGTAAAATGCGATGGAATGAGATATTTTCCCAAACGAATGATTATTACCTTCAACGAACATGAAAATGAACCACTAAAATTTTTATTGGAACGCGTTAACGCAATTCGTTTAATGGAAAAGCATAAATAACGACGCGTTGATGATAAAAAGTAGCGTAAACAAAAAGGTGGTAGAGAGAGAGTAACGAGCGATTCGATTCCCGCATTTTCACGTTTGCTGCTGAAATTTTGTGGTTATTTATGGTCGAGTGTTTTCATTTAAAACATCGACAATCAGATCAGAAAACGGATAAAAACCGCGACCTATGGCCGCAATTTGCATTCCACACGCTTTTATTGTTTCGGGGAAAGAAAAAATTTAGAAAAATATAACATTCATGAATCTGAATATAATTTCCTCTGAATATAATTTATGTGGTGTAGTGAAGCGAATATATATGTACTTGATAGATGCAAATGTAATTATATTTTACGAAATACTCCCATACAAAAATGAGGAACCGAAACAATAGCTTGCGAATATGTAACTTCTATCTGCATGCGGTGCCTAGCGCGTTCTGAGTCCTTCAGGAAGGTTCTGCCTCGAGTGCCTCGTTCTGGGTGGTTCTAGGTGGCGCCGATATCTCACACTTATTAAATAGTTTCTTACGCCTGGTTAACATATTATACTATGAGCGTTAATTATTTTGTCACCCTAAAGTGACTACAACCAAATTATTTCTACAATTGCCTTTCATTACTTAGGCAATATTGTATTATTTAATGAAACCCGATTTGTTGAGCACGAGATTATAATTTACTTAATTAATTGTTAGGCTGAACAGAATATCTCGACATGAATACAATTAATATTGCACACTAAAAAGTGTAGCTTAATGTTTAAATTCTCAACTGACCATAATTGATTGTTACTACTTAGTTCTTAGTCACTATTAAATCTTAAGTTTCAACAAATATACAGTCTTACTTAATATTTAACTGTATTGATTTATAACTAACTAAGGCAATTCAATTCTTTTTATACTATACATACATATTCATATAAAGCTATAGATAAATGTGTACAAGACTACAGCAAGAATTGTTATCTAAAATAACACAGTATTAACTAATTCTATTAAAAAGCCTTATGAAAATAAACTGGTTTGTTAAAATGCAATAGTGCATTAATTCAATGAATACGATTATATAAAACATCTGATGAATCTGAAGAATAGTTAATTATATTATGTGACTATTCTTATTGACCCACTCTGTATAGGAAAACAATAAGATAAACCAGCTGGACGAAATAACGTATTCTACTGAGCTTAATACTGCATTTACAAAATTAGAATACGTTGAAATGAAACAATCTTTCCATGACACGTGAAACATATCAAAGAAGTGTTCGCATTTTTATGTAAAAGAAGGCAAGGGGGAGCAGCGGTTGGTAGGAACAAGCTAACGAATCGTATTGAACTGAGAAACGCGTTTATCGTGGTTAAAATCTGGCACCGAGGATGCAGTTTTCGTGTGTAGTTTGGTTTGCGTTTTCAATAGGTAAATCAGGGAGAGCGGTGTGCCAAATGTGTCGTTCCAGTCTCAGCCTCGGATTAGTATTCACTGATGCACGCGGGCGGGCCGAGAGAAATCCACATGCCGTTTTATAAACTCGCCGTATCGTGTGTCGAATCAAAAACGAGCGCCGGATCCATCAAACGTCGTATCGGAGCCAATTAAAGAATTCGTAACAGAAATAGGCCTGTCAATCTTCTCAGTTTTCCAAGAAAGAATAACTATTGTCGCTTTAACATCTGATATATTAAATTAATTTAACGTACAAAAGAATTTTCAGTAACTTTTGGTAAATCAAAAGTACACTACGGTTTGAGTTTGATTAGAAAAGAATTTTGGTAATCTCTTTTATTAACAAATAAAACCTTCAATTTTCAATATATGTTCTTCTTTAAGATTGAGCTAATATACATATATATTTAATATTTTGTTAATAAGTTAGATTATACAATTACATAACATTCAATTATACTACTTAATTACATCTTATTCTTGACGAGGCCTAATTCCTATGCCATGAATTCTTTAATTGGACTATTTCACGAGTTTGTTTTTACGCGTACACATACGCTAACAACTGTCTCGTCCTTTCGCACAACGCGAACGTCCAATCAGACTTGCATACATTCACTTCAATCATTTTTACCGAATTGTTACACGTATTAACATTTTATACCTAATTGTTCAAGTAATTGCAACGTCTGAAAGAAAAATGAATTCGACAGTATACGAAACTCGATTTATCGTCGAATATGTTCTCATGGAGTCAAAGATCCGAATAAGATGATCTTCGTTTACACACTGTAGCTCAAATATTTTCAGCACTATAAATACAACATATTAATGGTGAAAAACGATATTTAGCTTTATTTAACATTGACGTATATTCTGAAAATAATTACAAATATTGGTTAATTGATGTGTTCATATTCGATGTAATGTTGATGACATTAGATTAGCCCAATCAAATTTCCTTGATTGCATAATTTTTTACAAAGTATATTA
>NW_017176407.1:2247-8906 GCF_001652005.2 Ceratina calcarata | reverse complement strand
TTTGTTTCTGTAATATTTAAACAATTTCTTAGTTGCTCTTGCATGTAAGTTTTGTTTTAATCCTATGTTTTCGTCACGAGCGTGGCATACGGGCCGCGGCAACGCACGAGGCGGTTATCGCGCTCCTGCCCGCCTTGTATACGAACGCTCTGGTTGGTCGGTAATTTTTGTTAATAACTCAACAACCACGCCTCGGACAACTTTTTTGCAAAGGAAAAAGTTGTTTAAAATCACCATGGCTCCTCCCCATTTCAAGGCCTAACATTAGTTCTGGGACACCCTGTATATGCATAACAATACAATCACTTCGTGTACTTTAAATAAAACATACGTCTGTATCTTCTTCAGTACTATTTGTTTTACAAACATAAAGTGCTGTGAATGTTTGAACTGGAGTGTGCATGAAGCCTGAAGAATAAACGGCGGGCCGTATGACTCTCCTCCTAATTTCACAAATCGACTATTGTGCACTAGAGTGTTATTGCATAAATAAGGAAACAAAATAAAAAAACACATAAAGTAAGGGATCGAAGAAAACAAGCGAAGGACGGTACAAAACGAATTTTGATAAAGTCATCAAAAGTCTAAACTTCATTCTAGCTATTTAAATATAAGTGGACGTTTTGTATATGTTTTATTAAATAAATAGTTTGGTCTCTGTGAATGATTTGGAATCGGGTAAGAAGTGATTCAATTTCCTTCTGTCGCTTCGAGTAGCTCGTATCAACGAGTTTCGAGACTAGTCACTAATAGACTGCGGATTTGCACTTATAAAAAAATTATTATAAAACGTGTGTAACGTGCAAAAAAGACAAAACATCAAAAGTATAATACACATCACTATTTTCTAAGCATAAAGTTGCCATTTTGCATAAAAATTCGCAGTCTAATAATTAACGATCCTTCCTCGGCTGTAAATATGTATGAAAATACCGTTTAGTTGTTTAGTTGGCTTGGACAATATCTAATAACGACGACATACTCTGCATGATCACGATTCGTTTTGTATGATACGCTGTATATGTATATTTTGACCAATCGACAACAATTAGTTGTACCCTAATCACGAATAAGATAAAATAAACGCCTGATTTAATTAAGTGCAAAGATTGGATAGTGAAACGAAGCGATCGACTATTATTGAAGAAAGAAAAGCCGAACAAATTGAATGGAGGTGTCGTCTACAATGTAATCACGATAAAATGTAACATAAGAGCCTCTGGTAGTTTGATAAATCGTGTGTAAAAGAAATTACGTCTATATCGAAATGCGTAAAGAAACTCTATACAATTAACTGTAACGTAACATTACTGTCATTGTACGTTATCGCCTAGTGTGTGTAAAGAGAAACAAGAAGCAAACCCAGAGACGCTTGTAATTGCCATCTTATCACGTTTCTTATTCGATGAACGAATAGGAAAATTCTCTGTGCTCGGATTGCAAAACGTGACACGTCTACTTTTAAATAAATAGAACCTGATAGTTAAAGGAGAAAGTATGACGACTTCCGTAGTGATATAAAAACCGTTCTAAAACAGAACTGTCTTCGCATGTGATTAGATTATAAGGATCAATCATCAGTGGGCTACGGATTTTATGCATTTATAGGAAAAGATACATACAGTATACACAAATAGATTAAACGAATTTCTTTTCTTAAATCGATACTAACTGTATAAATTATCAAATATTTTGCATTGAAATTCGCAGTCCGATCATCAATAAAGAAAAATCAGGACACAGTGCGCGTCGCGTTTTGCTCTCCGGACAGAAAACTGTGAATATACATACTACGTTTATCTGTATACCGATCGTTTCTTCTCGTTTGCACGCGTGTGAATGCGAATTGTGTGAGACAGAGAATTGGTCCGGTGAAAGGGAGTACGCGCGCCCGTGGCTTTCGTAAATCCTTCTGGAAACTATATGGATACGTGCACATGGCTCGGCAGGGAGATACGCGACCAACTGCTTCGAGCAACGCCGAAAATATTCAAAATAACGAGCCGCATCGTATGGATAAAAACGCAGCACTCTCGCGGTGTTTCATTTGTCACGTGCTACGAAAAGATGTTTACGGTCCCCTAATGAGCTCGCTTCGGTAACCACCACGGGTACAGTTACACATGTATATTATTTTCTTGCATTATAGCTGAACACACGAATTTTTCGTTTAATAGACATAATGGAATAGGATATCAACTTCTAAAAGGATTTGGAACTCTACTGTTTAGTGTTTAATGACAGATTAAAAGTCAGGTTCTGTTACATTGAATTGTATTTTACGGAGTACAATTTCAAGAATAGATTTGAAAATGAGAGATTATTCAATGATCGTTGAAACAGATTTGAATATAAATGTTTGACAAACCGAAAATCAGGTTTCGTTGCATTTGATCATATTTTAAAAACAATTTCCCTAATAATTTCTTCGTTACTTTAAATTATGAATTAACTAACTTAATAGAGAATAAAGAATTAACATTTGCACCACGGATTTTGTGCATTTATAGAGAAATTAATTGTGTACAAAATATGAAAAGTATAAAATATGCACAAAATATAAAAGATTGTACGTCATGTATAAAAGTATATAGAATATCGAAAGCTGAATACAAACTATAAATAACTAAACGATAAAATTAATACTAACTTGATATCATGAATGTTTTATTTTGCAAGCAGTATGATTATCATACTGCTCATTTTTCTGTCACAATTCTGAAAACAATGCATTGTAGTAACAAATCTACAAAATCGGATTTTCTGTTGATATTTTCGTGCCGTCCCAATTTGAGGCGCAGCGATTGCTGTCAAGTAACGTTTGCGCACTCGACGACAAACAGAATGTAAAAAAAAGGTCGCACGAGCAAAGAGGGAAAGAAGGATGAAGGATAGAACGCAGGCGTGTGTGCTCCAAGCGAGAGAACAGCCGTGTGTAAATAGTCGTTAGAGCGGACGTTTTACGCGTTGAAACGAGCTGAAAGAAAAGACAGAGGAGGAGTTGTTAAGGAGGATTGAATCCGTGTCACGATCGCGAAAAGTTTTCGAATAATGGATAGTCGCGTTATGAAAAGGGAATTAACACTAGAACTACAGGAAACGGATGGAATGAGTCGGATATTGATATCTTTTAATACAGATAAGGCAGATAATGAAGATAGGAAACAAATAATACCGTATTAGTTATTATAAATTTCTACAATTTTACCAATGTTAACGATTTCAATGACGAATATCTGAGATCCAGTTTCATAGTTCTAGTGTTAAGTGAACCTACCTCCAGTCTGTGACGCAAGTACGAATAGACCTCTACATAGTTGTGAATATGTAAGTAAAGTGACATTTATTTGACGAGCTTGATTAGGGAGAATATAAGACGTAACTTAATTCGTTTAATGATGTCGTCCGTTTTAAAAGGAAACGAGGAATGGAAGTTGAATACAATAAAGAACAAACAAACAAAACGAGAGCACGAACTAATATGAGAGTTGCTATTCATCGATACGGTCCGTGATAGCACAATTATCTAAAGAAACTTTAAAGACTTTCCACGCTCTAGTCGGAATTGTTCAAACATTTTCCAAGGCTGATGGTTGCTGTTTGAAAAGAGAACATAATTTTGAAAAAAAAATGTTTTTTTATTATTCACTAGGTTACATACGAATAAATTAAATATACCGTGTCTGGCAAAGAGATTTGCACAATACCAATACTGCAATCTTTGAACTGCAATCACTTACTTGAGTTTTATTTAAGTAAAAATTTGGTAAAACTGATATATAAAAATATATTAAAGTTGTTAGTTTCAGAAATTCAAGAGTCAATTTATCAATCAACAAGTGATTAACAGCACAATCCACCAATAAAGGAAAATTTAATTGGTGATCGTTGGTCCCTACTGCATCAGCGTAAGCGTAGTCCCGACATATCAGCCCCATTCCGTTATTATTTGTTACATCATTCTGTTATTATATTCCGTGCATTTAATTAACTAGTGTTAACTCTGCACATTTCTATCGCGTTCGCTCGCAACAACGCTTTTCGATTAGCAGAGCTGGAATTTACGGAGGCGATACATTCGTTAACATCTGAAACCCTTTGAAACGCGTGGATTCCAGTTCTGTGACATTCTCGTGACAGTACCAACTGCCAATGAATACAGAGCGACCGCATTGTATGAATTTCGTTCTGCGAAATCGTTCGAGCCGAGTGAGAGAGAGGTTAAAAGAGTGCGTGTGCGTGCGAGCGTGTAAATACTATCGAATTAACTTCAATTGGTCAACTTGCAGGAAGCATGTGTCCAAATTTGATTAAGTCGATATACGTGGTACAGGGAAAAATTCTGTACAATCTTCTCCTTCGAGAAAATTGGCGATCGACTTTGCGAGATACTTGCTTCAATGTGCTAGGTTTATATTACAAGAAGATAAACGACGGCTGTGTACGCCAGCACGTACAATTACATACGAGGCAAACTTCTTTTACAAATATCTCACAAACTAAAGTAGATCAGATATTTTGTCAAAGAATTGTTCAAAATTTTGACTTCTAGCACACATATCATCTTAACAAAACTCCTATGTTTTCTACAGGTTGACCTATCAATTAATTGAGACTTAAAATGTAACGAGAAGGAAAAGAGAGAAACTATATAATATAAGGATACGTCGCGCGGTTCGATACAGTGTTTGAAATGACTCACTTGTACATCTAACTTAGAGTTTTTTAAGTTGACAATTCGACTGCCAACCTAGGGCACGGCGAGATCGACACTGAACGAAAAACTACATAAATGACTTTCGCATCTGTTTTACATCAGACGATAACGACTCGTTTTGCGTTCTCAGACACGCCGTACCACTCATAGATAGGCTACAAATATACTTAATAATAAGTGTTTCGTCTAGCCTACGATGTATATTGTATCTATAATCAGAAATAAATTATTGAACGTAAAATAAATTGTCGAGCGTAATAAATGTTTATCATCTTTCCTATAATTAACTGTGTCCATTTATTTATAACAGAGTACCGAAATAAAACAAGGTAAGTATGGATATAAATACAATATAAATTGTACGAATCTAGTGAAGAATTTTTGATAATTGGAATTAGAATTTCAATATGGAAAATATACTTGCGTATATGCACATACTTACATATAAAATATTCAAAACATAAAATTATAATAATTACAAGATGAAATGGATCACGATTTAGTTTCCATTTTTTTAAATACTTCAATTAGCCCTTCTATTCAAAGAAAATTCTAGATCAAAAAAACGTCTGGAGTGTTAAATTAGTGACAATGGAATTAATGAATCACAGGAACGTCTGTTACGCATTTATGGATCAATTAATTTTTGTACGCACGGTAAACATAAATTAGAGAAGAATAGCAAAGACCACGGTCCAATTAAAAGCGACAGAGTTACAAAGTTTAATGGGCGGTCGATCGTTCGGGAGCTGAAGGATAAACGTTAGACACGCGACATACGAATTTGCATGAACGATGTATTATCTACATGCGTAATGCGACATTCCCACTCCCTCCATTATCAAACGTAGGCTTGCAATTAAACCACCTGCGGTTCGCCAGATGTTTCGCGATTATCTGTTCGAATTCTCCTAAACCTTTCAATTAATCTCCAGTAGGGTATTCGTTCCTTCCTTTGTGCAAGATCTCATCGAGATTTTAATCAATTCGTACGTCTGATTAACTTTTATATTATTCCAGTAACGTGTATCTCCTTCACTCGACTAATTATCCTATTTCGTCAGCATATACGGGGTGGTATTTTAGTATAGATATTGCCACCACGTTTTTCTTCTTCATTATTATACGTAGAAAAAATGTTGACATATAATGTTGAATGGTTTCGAGAGAGGCACATTCTAATGCTGTGAACAATTTCGTAGGTCAACGCGTAGTAAACATATGAGGATGTCAACATTTTTTTAAAGTAGGTTGTATAGGTTCTCTTACACCGATCGATAGAACTTTATGTTCTCAACAAAAAAGTTTTGAATATATTAATATCGAGAAACTATTAGTTAAGGAGATAGTTAGATGATGAACTAACTTATCACTATCGACATAATTAACTCAGCGACAAACACTCTAAATCTATCTGACGAGAAACATTCTTACTCATTTCGATCTCTGTCCATATTTATTCATCTTATTCCTATTGTTACTCTGTTTTGGTCATTGGACCTCGATTACTCATGCCGACTAGTTATAAGAACAACCAAAATTGTACAATTAGACAGATTTCCCAGGTACGTGCTTGAATGCAGAGATATACCGTCTAATAAAATCCTGGAGTTTCTTTTAGAATCCGTGACTTTATAGAATCACCAGGCAGATAAACACCAGCTTTACAAGTAACTTAGTCTACTTTATTTGTAATTCTACTTATATAACATGATATGAATGAAGAAACTTTACTTTACTTAGTGCTTTATACCAAAAATGGTTCTTTAGATTATCCGCATGTTACCTTTATGCGCACCTTGGTTCAACAGACGAACGACCAGCACACAGTGCAACGGAAACGATAAAAACCGAATAAATGCCATCTAGTAACTTTAGATATAAATATCTAACAGTTTCTATTGAAGACTCCTTGTATTTAATTCCAAACTGGGAGTACAAC
>NW_017176407.1:0-1942 GCF_001652005.2 Ceratina calcarata | reverse complement strand
ATATATTAATATCGAGAAACTATTAGTTAAGGAGATAGTTAGATGATGAACTAACTTATCACTATCGACATAATTAACTCAGCGACAAACACTCTAAATCTATCTGACGAGAAACATTCTTACTCATTTCGATCTCTGTCCATATTTATTCATCTTATTCCTATTGTTACTCTGTTTTGGTCATTGGACCTCGATTACTCATGCCGACTAGTTATAAGAACAACCAAAATTGTACAATTAGACAGATTTCCCAGGTACGTGCTTGAATGCAGAGATATACCGTCTAATAAAATCCTGGAGTTTCTTTTAGAATCCGTGACTTTATAGAATCACCAGGCAGATAAACACCAGCTTTACAAGTAACTTAGTCTACTTTATTTGTAATTCTACTTATATAACATGATATGAATGAAGAAACTTTACTTTACTTAGTGCTTTATACCAAAAATGGTTCTTTAGATTATCCGCATGTTACCTTTATGCGCACCTTGGTTCAACAGACGAACGACCAGCACACAGTGCAACGGAAACGATAAAAACCGAATAAATGCCATCTAGTAACTTTAGATATAAATATCTAACAGTTTCTATTGAAGACTCCTTGTATTTAATTCCAAACTGGGAGTACAACAAGGTATTTGAATTTTACAATTAAAATGTTACGAAATCACAACTCTTTTGATAATTACAAGTATAAAACAGGTTCAGTGTGGCAATCGTTTACATCACATTTCCTGAAGCGAAAAAGTAATAATTGTTTGTATTATTACATTCAGTGACGTGATCATTCACGTAAAAAATTGAAAGTATAGGGAACCTATGCAGGGTGCGCATAATTTTTCCCTCGGCCGGAAAGTGGGGACGTCGCGACCATGGTGGGGACTGATACTTGATGGGGGTATGCTAGGCATAGTCAGCGAAGGTGCATGAAGGGAATAGTAGTGGGGATCGAAGTACGGGCGAAAAAGAGGGGAAGCGAGCCGTGAGGGAAAAATTATGCGCACCCTGAACCAGTGATGGGCACATCGTGGGATTTTTGGGGCGTGCGCACTAGAAGTTACTAGTAGCAGCGTAGTACCGTATCTAATCTTTTCATTTTAAAGGTACCATTAGATCCTGAGTTCGAAGACAGGATTAGAATTTAAGCAATTTTTTTAAGAATGATCTTGAAAATAAAGTATTACATTATCTGACTCCATGTTATGTGAAATAATCATTTGTTCAGTTCATTTGAATGTACAAGCAATGTTTCTCNCGCCTCACCTCTTCGGAGTGAACAAGTGGTGTTCGAATTGCTGTCCATTACAATCAGTGCAATTACGTAATCGAATTGTCAGTGAGCGAAGAACTTTTTCCAGTGTTTCCGTGATTATTACAGCACATGCACTAATAATACGTTCTCGCATATCTTCCGCTGTGGTTGGTGGTTCGTGATAAACTCCATCTTTTAATGTTTCCCAAAGGAAATAGTCCAGCGGCGTTAAATCTGGTGAACGAGCTGGCCAACCAATGTTACTGCCACGTCCAATCCAACGATTAGGAAACATTCTATTTAATACTTGCCGCGATTGTCGAGCATAACGTGCTGGACAGCCGTCATGTTGATACCACATTATTTGACGTACTATTAAACATGGTACATTTTCTAATAGGCTTGGCAGTGTTCCAGATAAGAATGTGGAGTATGTTTGACCTGTTAGTCATCTTTCAAAGAAGTACGGTCCAATGATCTGGTGACCAATTATGCCGCACCAAACATTCCCAGTAAGCAAGAAATCATTGCTACAATGTTATCATAACGTTATTTATAACATTTAAAGTATGTAGATTTTAATGTTGTACGCAACATCATTATGAACATACTTTGACCCAGATTTGGAGGTTTCCGTAAGGTTGAAATAACATTTCCAACGGCTCAAAAATTAATGTTGCATTCACGTTC
>NW_017176406.1:0-1000 GCF_001652005.2 Ceratina calcarata | reverse complement strand
GCGTTCAAGAATTCACTTATCCTTATTTCAGTTGTAAATAATAGTAACAAAACATCGCAGCCTTTTTATATGTTTTTAGAATAGTTAAACTAAAACTTCATAAAGAAACAAATGAAATAAATGTTTCCTTTGATTAGAAATAGAAATACCTAAAATTATTATTAAATGTTTTTTTTTTAGTAACACAAAAAGAAGTGTCTATTCTTTTTACACGAAGTGGCTGCGGTGGAATTAAACAAGTAGACATTCCTATTTAATATTTATTTTATGTGAATTAGAATTTTTTATGCAGACGTTAACAACGAATGGAATATTAAAACTGATTTATGCAAATGAGAGGAACGTATGCGTGATCTATGTAATTTGTAAATGATTTTGCTGTCTTCAGACTTCGAGGCTGGCGAGGATGGCGATGATAGCAGCGGCGGCGGCAATTCTTGGCGTGAAGAACTTCAACGCCGTTACCAGCAAGAAAACGATTTTTTGGCCGAACTGCGTGCGCGCAATGTTAACATCTCGCAGACTCCGTCCGCGACTCCATCCAGCGAGCAGGAGCAGGAAAGGGGCGAAAGGGAGGAAGCCGACGGTGAGAAGGAAGACGATAACGAGAACAACTGGACGGAATCGGCAAAGAAATGGGTCAACCGATAAGTTCGTTAAAATTACAATTTCCAATGACATTCACATAAAACCTATTCTAACGGCTTAGAAACTACTAAACTTACCGAAACGCAAATAAATTACATACCGTAGCTCCGCCGTATGGGTTACCTATGATGGGCATATATCTGGGTGTTAGTGTGAAAAATGTATAATCAGTATGACATTAGATTTCTCTGGACAGAATATTTAAAAATCTTACATCTCTCCGAAACAGTATTTTTAATCAAGAAGACCAGTTCATCGGCTCAACAAACATCATAAAATGCAATATTTCCGCATACATTTGCATATAAGAAAAACGAACTCGAATAAATAAATGTCCTCCTTGTCTCAACTA
>NW_017176405.1:0-1001 GCF_001652005.2 Ceratina calcarata | reverse complement strand
ACACACACGAGCGTTAAAGCCATAGTAGATGACAAAGTTAAACAACTTGCTGATATATTTAAAGAGAACGCGGCAAATAACGTTACAACCACCACATTCAGTGACCTTAATCCTGCCGACAGCCCCATACAAAATAGCGACACACTACTCTTCACAAACTTACGCCAAACCAGTCAAATCTTTAAAAAATTACCCAATAAAACATCCTCAGGCCTTGATAACATCCCCCCAATCATCCTCAAACATCTCCCAACAAAAATCATCAGACACTACACAATCATTTTCAATAACTGCCTTAATAACCGACTGTACCCTAACGCATGGAAAAGAGCCAAAGTTCTACCAATCTTGAAAAAAGGCAAACCCCCCACGGAAGTTTCCAGTTACCGCCCCATCAGCCTGACACCGGCCATTAGTAAAGCATATGAAGCAGTCATCAATAAAACCATAAAAACCCACACAACCAAAAATAACACCCTTAAAGATAACCAGTTTGGTTTTAGACATAAACTGTCAACTACTCACGCACTCCACAAAGTAATTAGCGACACGAGTCGACACCTGCACGAAGGGCGCGTGGTGGGCGCCTGCCTTGTTGACATAGAAAAAGCGTTCGACTCCGTGTGGATATACGGTCTGCTTTACATTTTATTCAAGCTCGACTTCACAACAGATTTCATACAATTAATATGGCACATGACCACCGGACGCGAATTCGTCACATACAATGGTGAAAATATATCCAATATATCATTCAACATCACGGAAGGATTAATGCAGGGTACAGTCAACTCACCGGAACTTTTCAACCTATTCACCCATAACATCCCCACACTTTTTAACTTAAACTCAAACAACACCCATTCCGTCGCGTTTGCAGACGACTTTATTATGTTAGTAGCAGACAAAAAGCCGGAAATAGTCCAAAATAAACTCGAAACACTTTTAAATGACCTGAACAACCATTACAAAACCTGGAACCTCCGCATCAATCCATCTAA
>NW_017176404.1:0-1002 GCF_001652005.2 Ceratina calcarata | reverse complement strand
GACGATAAATGCGAAGAGAAAAAGAAAAAACCAAAAGTAAGCTTAAGCAAAAGAATTTCAAAATAAATTTCATACATGTAATAACAAAACATTTAAGAACTTAACATTTGCTTTTAGGTACGTTTAGAAATGCATATGGAACAATATTTTGTTGACTGCAACGACGCTTATGTTTGGATATATGAACCCATTCCCATATACTACTGGTTTTTTGGAACACTAGTAGTTTTAGGTGCAATTGGTGTTTGTCTTTTCCCATTGTGGCCTTTAACAATTCGCCATGGTGTATATTACATAAGCGTTGCAGCTGCTGGGTTCCTTATATTCATTTTGGCATTAGCAATTATTAGATTAATTGTATTTTGTCTTCTGTGGGTTCCAACACTTGGCAGATGTCATCTCTGGCTTTTCCCTAATTTAACAGCGGACGTTGGATTCTTCGCTTCATTCTGGCCACTTTATCAGGTATATATTACGTTCGGATTGTTTATTGCACGATGAATGTATTTTATGTAATAATTTCTTTCTAGTATGAATACTACGGTAGTACATCTGAAAACGATAAAAAAGTTAGAAAGAAGAAAAAGAAAGAAAAAGATTCTGATACTGAAGAAACACAAGTGTAAGTTGCACTTAATTACAATTTATACTTATCTTTCATTGATACGTTGACATTTACATTTAAATACTTTTTTTTAGAGATGAGAAACCTAGTAGCAGAGAATTAGATAAAGATCATACTGAAGATGCTTCATCTAGTGAAGAAAAGCTTTCCTCACCTGAATTAATGGAAGGTGAAGAAGGTAGTGAAGGTTCGGAAAGTGAGAAATCTAACACTGGTAAAGATTTTGTAATGGTTTAGAAAACCAACTCTTGGCAATAAATAAATTTTGTTCATGTTTACTAAATGTCATTAATCGAAAATTGACTTTTTGTCAATGCTGATTAATGACATCACTGAATCATGTATAAGTATTTATGTGAAACTGAAGTACATAACGA
>NW_017176403.1:0-1002 GCF_001652005.2 Ceratina calcarata | reverse complement strand
ATGATGTCCATCGGAATGATTGGACCAAACGAGATTGGATTGACGTTTCTCTAGTATTTAATACTAAATAACTAATATTAGCTACCGTTAATTATTTAATACCTTCCCAGAAAAAGAGAAATATAATTACGAAAGTGGTCAGCGATTCTGACGTCAAGATGTCTGGACCATTTCAATTTTTCACGATCCTATCTGAACTAACAATAGACCGGCATTCCCACGTTCGCGCTATCTAGCGCTCAGCACATTTTTTACCGAACGCCATAGAACATTCAATACCCTTTCCCGGAGGATTCGTGAGCGCTGGAAGCGACATAAAAGGTCAATTTCATTGTTGCTCGTAGCCCTGTAAATCGTGCTAATGAAGCATATCGATCACCGTTCCCTGACATCTCAATTAATCCTACAATCCACTGGAAACAGACAAATATGCCATTATCTCGAGGTTTCTCTGACTTTTCTTGCCGCGTTTTTCTATCCCTCTGCATAAATCAACCGCGAAGTGCAAAAACGGGAACAGTAAACATATTCGTAAGAACAGCAACGATTGTTGAAAGTCCCACGGTCGTTATTTCTTTTTTTAAATAACGCGATTTAAAACAGCTCGCGCTGCATAATAATCTCGTAACAAATCGCCAAGAGCGTTAAGCGAGTATTTAAAAGCAGCGCATAAACGGCAATGGTATCAAGAAGCAAGATTTATCGAGCTATTCATAAAACACTCGCCTATAATCTTTCTCCTAGGATGTTGGCGCTTAATGGCGATGCACTCGACCGCTGCGGCTCCGTCCGATATCAAAAGCTCCGCGGAAATTAATAAATAGGTATCGGCTGTGCGTTTGCGAAATATCTCGTTAATAAGAGAAAAATCTCGACGAAGCAAACGAGGAAAGTTTTACGTTAACGAAGTGTGCCGGACGACCAGATAAAAATAAATTATAAATTGCTGAATGTATCCCTTGAGTATTTCTACCAGAAAATTTTTTAGTCAAAGAATTATGT
>NW_017176402.1:0-1003 GCF_001652005.2 Ceratina calcarata | reverse complement strand
TCCTGCATGTAAACTCTCCGCTTTAATATCAGATATTAATTTAATATTAATAATAGGTTCCTCACGCGCAATGTTAATTTGTATAACTAATTCAGTTCAATTTATAGTGCGATGCTGGTAATACGTAACGATTAAATAATCTTTCGCGGACATCACGTTATCGCTTTATATTAACTTTATTGAGACTGGCATTTAATAAATGAGAGAACTGTGATGCAGTCAAGAACATGAATAACATTTGAATTTTCCGTATGATACATCTTCACTATAATGACAAGTATGTACATATGACAGGTCAGGTATACTCTGTTAATGAATAGTCGTCTATTAAAGAATGATTATTTGCTGAAGTAATATTGGAGAACAAGAAGGATTCGCTTGTACGAATATATGAGTGAACTCGGTTACCCAAATGAAGCCTGATCTCCCGTACCTTCCACTTTTATTCTATCAAAAGTGATTCAACTGCTTTTCTCAATTCGTCGTAACATTCATTAGTACATATACTAATTTATTCAAGAATCGAGATACACTTTATGATACAGAGATTCTGAACTAGATTTCGAAGCGTTCGAATACATTAACATTTTATACAATTGCAAATGAAAAGGAAGCAAATTGCAAAATGTCAGATTTTCGCTATTTATCAATAAGTGTGCAAGATCATTCGGGTGATTTAAAAGGAGATGATCATTGATTCCATATAGCCACTCCGAGAATCGGTCACTTGGTCAAGGATCGTGAAATAAAAGTACCAAAATATGTTTCCAGTAATTTATTAATCAGAATTAAATCATTTGTACAATATATTAGTTTATTTTCTATTGTAGTGAGTGTTAGGATTGCTTGCCATGTTCTCTTCTTAACTCTTCTCGTCTTACTCAGAAATGGTAATGGGGCATTAGAGCTCTACAAACTAGGAGGGAAAAGAATATATTGATTGATATATCTACTTGTATACTGTAGTCATAAATAGGGAATATCGCTATATGGCAGTAGACAC
>NW_017176401.1:0-1003 GCF_001652005.2 Ceratina calcarata | reverse complement strand
CTCTCTCTCTTTCTTCACGCACCACTCACAATGGTCCACACGAATCTTCTGCTCTCTTCGTCACTGTTCTATGGATCCTTTCTTTATTATAATCCCTTTGCTCGACGGTCTCTTTCGACGATGCTTAAAAAAGCCGGAGCACTTGGTTCTTCGTTCTTCGGTTCAATCGATAGACACTCGCGAGAGTCTGGTTGTTGATCGTTCGGATCGACCGCGGGCACTGGTCATCAGGGGTCGAAGAAACGCGCGGCGAACAACGATAACATCGTCCGTGACCCCTCCCACGATTAGATTATGTTTACCTCTGCGGGCCGGTCGTCACTCCCTTTCTCTCTTCTAGGATTCACCAGCCGAAAACGGCGAACGTAGTAACGTATAAACGAACTCGCGACCCGAGCCGACGCGACGTACTCCTTCCTATTCGCCTGTCGTACTTATCACTGTCTATCTATCTACCTACCTATCTATCCATCTAGCTATCTCGCTCCCACCATCGTCCGTGTATTCGGGGTGCTCTCAGACGCGCAGAATCATCATGCGCGTTTGTGTCCGATTCTTTCGCGTGCACTCGATTACGCGTCTGGCACACGGGCTCGCGTACGTGGTCAGCGAGGTGATTCTTAACGGCGTCGTGACACCGCCACTGATCTTCCTCCGTCGTGACGAAGTGGAAAACAGGCCCGCCGATCCGGAAGGGAGAGATGTCTGCTCGGTTCCGGGCTATCGTCGTAGCATGTACCTGGAAACCATTTACGATCGATCAGAAGTTTCCGTAGGATACGAGGAACGATCGAAGAAGAGTCGTAAACCGTAACCGGGAGAGAGTGAGTGAGTGAGTGAGTCAGTATCGAAGAACGATTGCCTAACGTGCCACGAAAACTACAAGGGAGCCAGTATGGCGCCGTCCTTCGTTTATCTCTTTCCCTAACCCCTTTCACTCGTTCGCCGTAACACATGCACGCCGCACTCTTTTCCCTCCTCCACCACCGCTGCTGCTGCTGCT
>NW_017176400.1:0-1004 GCF_001652005.2 Ceratina calcarata | reverse complement strand
ATGAGCATTCGGAATTTTCGCAAGCCACCTTGGTTAGCATCAACGAATCGGATCAGAAGATAAAGCTCAGAACAAGTTCTGGAGAAGAAAAAATCGTGGGAATGACCAATAATCTGCAAGCTATGTCTAACATGCATAGAGAGGAGACGGAGGAATTTTCAAACGGAGCCGAAACAGTTAAGAGTTACACGATATATCCAGCGAACATTATGTCATTTCACAAATTTCAAGGATGCAGAAATATAGAAGGTAATCTTGATCTGAATATGTCCAGTATTTATTGTAAGTATCAAACNAACATTCCACGGGTGACGAAATAACTGCTGAAATTTTGCGTCAGAGAATGCAAAATTATAAATTTTATGATGTGGAGGGACAGGAAGAATACGAAGATATAGTTAGGCGGTTTCGGATGGATAATGCTGACAAGCAAAATCTAAGAAAACAGTTGATAAAAATGGTCGGGTGGATGGATCCAACAATTCTTCAACAGCCAGAGTCGAATTCAAAGAACAAGTCAACGACCACCACAGATATATTTATAGACAATCTTGAGTCGAATTCAAAGAACAAGTCAAGGACCACCACAGATATATTTATAGACAATCTTGATCTGTTTATAACGTTATCGCATATAGATGAAATCGATCGAAATATTTGGTTGCATGAATTCATTTTATGCTCACCAGACATGTCGTTAGTACGTGACGATAAAAATAAAGGCTGTTATCTTTCCTATCCTTGTTCGAACAATTTTGATATGTCGTACGGATCTGACAAGTCGAGCGTCAAATATATTATAGACATGGCTGAACGTGAAAATCAAGGGGCTGGTATGTTCAAGCTGGAAAACACGGGCTCGTTTGTGAACAAGTTCAAGTACGACGTCTATATGAAATACGTGAATGCGGAGAAAATTATGGTCGATTGGTTAATCGAACAATTGAACGAAATGACAAGCGTCATCAACGTGGATATGATAAGCAAACCTCGTGCAATCGCCG
>NW_017176399.1:0-1003 GCF_001652005.2 Ceratina calcarata | reverse complement strand
TTCTAAAGTGCATAAACTTTTGGGATTGACTGTATAGCCAATACATCCTTAATCGCCCGTTCTAATCGTATGTCTTCACACGACCGTGAAGTAAGGATCTGAATTTGTTCTTTCTTGGAACGCTCGATCTCATGACTCACGAACGTCCCGTGAAATTTCTGTCAGATTTCCCTAGAAGCTACCTTTTTTTCATCGTACTAGAAGTCAGAAACGGGTTTTCGTCAGAGAACGTCAACGTGGCACGCGATATTTACATTTCCAGCCCGCTTTCGCGTACATAATGCTAATTGCGAACCACGTGCACTGGTTTCAGCCGAATTCACCCGAAGAAAATCTGCCCTTCCTCCGCTAGGCAAACGTGACCGTTCAACTGCACACCGATTCTATGTTTCCATAGGCTTTTTCTCTAAAAATACGTATTGTACATGCTTTTCGAACAGTTCAGAATATCTGACGACGAAACGAATTCGAGGGATGCTCGACGCACGTCGCTTTAGAAAGAAATTTGTATCTATATAGAAAAAATAATCGATCTGTCACACTTTGCAAATTACCACGTTTTTTTTTTTTACAAATCCTATATAAATGTTAAACTTCGTTTTACCTCCGAAACGTGAATTCGTGAAAAAAACATTTTGCCAACGTAGGAATGCAGTTTTCCTTTCGGCTGATCCGGCCAATTACTCTGCGGAAAAAGATATGGACAGGCTGAACCACGAAAACAGACAAAACCGATGAAAATATCTGCGGTGATATCTAGATATTTTGCTCGTTTCATCCGGAAATGGATCAATTCCCCATCCCGAAATATTTCCGCCACTGTTAACCAAGAGATGCATCATATTTCACGCTCGTCTCTTAGCCGGACTGTTTTCAAAAATATTTATATTAGCAACCGCGTGAAACTCGTTCTGAAATTTAACATTTAAGGTTGTATGAAATTTTACATAAAATCAGTGGCAGAATATTGAAGTTTTAATAGTTATTAAATATTACATTAATA
>NW_017176398.1:0-1004 GCF_001652005.2 Ceratina calcarata | reverse complement strand
CCTAAAAATGGAATTTGCAACATATATAGCACAATGATCGCTGTTACTTCGATACTTATTACATCAGTTTGATAATTGGTTTTCATTATTTGAAAAATATTTATTCCTACAGTAAAATCTAGACAGGAAATATTTTACCGATGAAAATCCTTCGTAATAAGGTACGAAGAGGCCGCCGATGGTGAAACTCTGAGTTTGTAAACTGTGTTGCATGATGAACAACAAGGCTTTCTGCGAGACCACTGGAGCATCATACCATTCAGAACTGTATCTATGGAACACAACTGCATTTCGTTTTCAGTTAACAAACTATCTAGCCTAATGGAGTATTAATAAATACCAAACTATCTGTTCCTGCTAAAAAAAATTCGACGAGACTTATACGTACGATACTTTTCACGATTACTTACGCGGCGTTTAGGAGTTTCTCGCTGCTGTTCATAATCGTTTGGCCCATATAATTAGCCAAGAACAAATACGCGACTATCGCTAGGTTCAGAAGGACTTCTAAGAGCAGGTACTTCAATTCGATGTGCTGCAATTTCACTTGCCATAACTGAACACATCGTTTCTTAGACACTTTCCAGCTGCTTTTTATTCAAGAATTACTTACGCCCAAAAGATTGAGAATTAAGACACTGATGCCTAGCATGAGCAGCATGACGTAAGAATTTGCGAAGGCATTTCCAAGATGTTTGCAATACTTTAAGAAACAAAGACGTGTTTTTTAATCGAGACATCCCAATGGGAAGACGATGAATACTGACTTTATAATTCGATTATGTATTTTCGCAATTTCGATCAATTTTTCGTTGAATTCTCCCTCGGAAGCCTCTTTCTTGTTAAACGCGTTTCTCATACGATAACTGTGGATCAATCAGACAACGAAGTTTCATGCAGTACAAAGTAATTCAGGACGTGATTCAGCTAGGAACCTTATTATTTAACTCCTTCCCGTACTTTAGCGACTCAGACTCGCGATGAAGATTTTTGCCCAAATATGA
>NW_017176397.1:0-1004 GCF_001652005.2 Ceratina calcarata | reverse complement strand
ACGTTATACGGTTCACTCCACGATCTTGAAATATGTTTTGACAAGCTGCGAATATGCTCGCGAAACGCCGCTTACCGTGAATCGTTCGCGCTGAACGGCAATGTGAGAATGATTTGTATTATTTTTGTCTGAGTTGAATTCATCATGACAAGAAATTGGGATAAATGTCATTTTCTTTAATTCAATTTCGTAAAAGGAAGACTTTTCTGGAAAATTTCAAGTAAACGTTTTGCTTGTAATCTTATGCCAATAAGGGATTATATTCTTTTTTGGTAAATATTAAGCAGCACCAACAATATCTTATGTGCATTGGATATATTTTTATAGCGAACTGATCGTCCCTAACCACAGTTTTTATAATATGCAATATGCGAAATGCTTGCACAATGGTTCAGACTTCGGCGAAGAAAACGCGCCTATGCGGTGTATAAAAATCGTGCAGTTGTAGTCTTAAGCTACTTCGAGTCTGCCTACGTAATTCTTAGCAATAGGATTGTTAAATTTTAATTGAATTCTACAAATGAATAATTTAAGACGATTCATTACTGAGGGAGGACCAATAATCGAGAACCTGATTATCATAAAATGCGCCGGCTCTCCAGTAAGCTGCAGTTCCACTGACGGTGTCCAAGAAGTGATTTTGCGGGGTAAAGGTGAGTAAAAGTTTCGAGTTTGCGAAGAGAGAAAGAGAAATAAGGAAAAAGGTGGGTGAAGGAAGAAGCAGCCTAAGAGAGGCTCTAATTTACCAGGTCGCAGCGACTTTGCGCCTGAGACTGAAGCTAACTGCTAATTTAAAGGTTAATTCCTTAGGAGACAAGTTGGCAGAGTTACGACGAAAATATTCATGGCATTATGCATACGCTTAGGCGGTCGCCGAGTGTCGCTAATAAAAATTAAAAAGTCTAATTGCGAAAGGTCGTCGTTGTGACAGTAAGACTTCTATCAATTTTTTCATGGTATTATACAAAAATGTAATATTCATATCCTACTTCTGTTATTAAGAT